>NC_133372.1:1778184-1836763 GCF_049309525.1 Garra rufa | reverse complement strand
CACTTAGATGATTTTAAGTTTATCTTAACATATACTTAAGAATAACTTTTAGTATATTGAGTACAAAATTAGTGGCCGAAAATAGAGCACTTTAAGTACATTAGGGAAGTGCACTAAGTGTACTTAAATTGTATGTTAGCACACTTTTTTCACACTTTGTATATTCTTTTAATATATTATTGCTATACTTTAAATTAGTCATAAATATATTTATAAATGTTCAAAAGTAGGGTTCAAGTGTATTTCTAATTGTAACTAAATATATTTTTTTTAAATACAGATATAGTATGTTAAAAGCACATTTTAGTTCAATTTCATGGTGTCTCAAAATAGCACAGTTGAGTACACTTAGATGGTATTAAGTTTATCTTAACATATACTTAATACTATTTTTTAGTACAATAAGTACAAAATTAGTGTGCGAAAATAGAGCACTTTTAGTACATTACTGAAAAGTGTACTAAGTAAACTTAAATAAAGTGTATTTTAGTGCACTTTTTTTTTTAACCTGGGAGAATTACCACACTCAAAATCAGTTTAAGTGTTAGTGCTAATAATGCATTCATATTAAGTGTACTTTAGTACAACTTTTGAGAAAATATACTTCTACTACAATACATTACTAATTGTAACAAACGGGACGACGGAGAGTGGGGATCCAAATGCAAGGCTTTATTATGAAGGTTGTGGTCGAACAGTCAGGGTCGAAAACACCAGCAAACAACAACAGCAAAGATAATCCAATAGCGTAATCCAATAAACAAGCGTGGGTCAAAATCCAGGTGAGCAGTCCAAAGTAAACAAATGAAATGAAAACAAGAAACTAGGGAACTATGGCTAAGACTGAGAAAACAAGAACAGAATTATGGCTAGGGCTAGGGAAAAACAACAAGGAAACTAGGAAAACCTGGGAACAAGGAAAAACGCTTGGTAGAGTCCGCTGGGAGCAAAACAATACTTCGCAGTGGGTGTGTGTGCTGAGCTGGCTTTTATGGCTGATAAACAGGAAGTTACCATAGAGGCAGCAGAGGGAGCAGCAACAGTCAGTGTGGGTAAGAGCTCCCTCTGCTGGCCTGGTGTGACACTTATAGATTTTTTAGATATTAACTTATTTTAAATTTAGGATTAGTATGTAAACAGTCTACTAATAATCAACTAATGTTTAAAGCATTTAAAGCACACTTTTGAAAAACACACTAATAAAACTCTTTTGCATGTTTTTTCTGTAGTATACTTTATTTTAGTACACTAAAAATTTATTTAAGTATTACTGGTATTTAGTATACTTTTTTCAAGTGTACTTAAGTCCTACTGAAGTATAAACATACTTTTAATTAGTGTATTTATAGTGTATAAACATCACACTTTTTTTAACACAAAAAAATAACAATGTACTAAAAATGTATTTGCGGGTATTTAAGTGTATTTTCATTGCATTTAAGTATTTTTTTTTTCACCTGGGGATCTTAGTGCTGCGTTTGATACTATTGACCACAACATTCTTTTAAATGGACTTGAAAATTATGTAGGCATTAATGGTAGTGCACTGGCTTGGTTCGAATCGTACTTATCAGACCATCATCAGTTTGTGGCAATAAATGAAGAGGTATCATTTAAATCGCAAGTGCAGTATGGAGTACCTCAAGGCTCAGTACTAGGGCCATTACTTTTTACGCTTTACATGTTACCCTTGGGAGATATCATCAGGAAACATGGTGTTAGCTTTCATTGTTACGCTGATGATACTCAGCTCTATATTTCTTCGCAGCCCGGCAAAACATATCCATTCGAAAAACTAACAGAATGCATAGCTGATATTAAAAACTGGATGGTGAATAACTTCTTACTGTAAATCCTGAAAAAAACAGAGGTGTTAATTATTGGACCTAAAACCTCCACAAGTAATGACCTAAAACACAGTCTAATACTAGATGGCTGCTCTGTAAATTCGTCGTCATCAGTTAGGAACCTAGGCGTCCTATTCGATAGCAATCTCTCCTTTGAAAGCCACATTTCTAGTATTTGCAAAACCGCATTTTTCCATCTTAAAAATATATCGAAATTACGACCTATGCTGTCAATGTCAAATGCTGAAACATTAATTCATGCGTTCATGACCTCAAGGATAGATTATTGTAATGCTTTATTGGGTGGTTGTTCTGCACGATTAATAAACAAACTCCAGCTGGTCCAAAATGCAGCAGCTAGAGTTCTTACTAGAACTAGAAAGTATGACCATATTAGCCCGGTTCTGTCAGCACTGCATTGGCTCCCTATAAAACACCGTATAGATTTTAAAATCTTGCTAATTACTTATAAAGCCCTCAATGGTTTAGCTCCTCAGTACTTGAGCGAGCTTCTATCGTATTATAGTCCTTCACGTCCGCTGCGTTCTCAAAATTCTGGCAATTTGATAATACCTAGAATATCAAAATCAACTGCCGGTGGCAGATCATTTTCTTATCTAGCGCCTAAACTCTGGAACAATCTACCTAACACTGTTCGGGAGGCAGACACACTCTGTCAGTTTAAATCTAGATTAAAGACACATCTCTTTAACCTGGCTTACACATAAAACATTAACACATTCCTATAATTCAAATCCGTTAAAGGATTGTTAGGCTGCATTAATTAGGTCAACCGGAACCGAAAACACCTCCCATTACATCTGATGCACTCGTTGCATCGTAAAAAGAATGGCATCTACGCTAATATTAGTCTGTTTCATTCTTATTCCAAGGTCACCGTAGCCACCAGACCCAGCCTGTATCCGGATCAGATGGTCACTGCAGTCCCCCGGATCCAGTCCGGTATCAAGGTATTACCATTTAGTGTATCACAGTAAAATCACAGAAGATGAAAAACTGCCTTGATTTAACAATTTATCAAGGTTACTTTGTCCAGCAGAGATAAAGACGAAAAAAGAAAAAAGAAAAAAATATTTATGACAAGTTGAACAAATATAATTTTTTCAACAGCATTTTACATTTACATTATATATATAAATCATAATGTAGTTATTGTATATGGACTTTAAAAATTGAAAAAAAAAAACAAAAAAAAAACAAACAAAAAAAAAACAGCAGCACCATTTTTTTTGATTTGTAATTATAGTTTAAGAGTTTAAATTCATTTATTATCATTGACAGGTGTGATGATCAGTGGACTTGAGTTTTTACCTCCATCATTATAGCATGGGCTAAATAATGGATAGAGTTTTTCAGTGAAAGACTGACCAGTGAAAGAGTAGATATGAGAGCTGGACTCCACATCATAAAAGGAGACCAGACCCTCCTCATAATCCACAAACACACCGACCCGCTGCGGCTTCACTCTCAGAGACAGAGAGACACGAGGATCATCACAGGCTTTATATTCATTTCTATTCCTCAGAAACACAGTCCATTGTCCATGACTGGGACTAGCTGTGATCTCTCCCTTCCTGTTAATGGATTCTCTGGTCACTCCTAAATCCCATTTAGTCTTTCCCTTCACCTGCACCTCAAAATAAAATCTCCCTGAGGAGAATCCCTCCTTTCCCAAGACACAGGCACATGTATCAAATCTCTCTGGTTTGTCTGGGAGTTTCTGTCTAATGTCTCCACATCTCACTTGTTTTCCATCATCAGACAGGATGAGATATGGATGAGCCGTATCAGGATCCAGAGTCACATCCACTGAGAAAACAGAGAATATCCATCACAACCTACCAATACACACATTTTGTGATGCTGTTTTTAACATTTAATTTTCTTTTTATTGTAGTGCAGTAATGAAGCTGTGAGTGTATGAATGTAAACTAGTGTAGTATAGAGTCACACTGTACCTGCATACTGCTGCATCACCTTCAGCTCTCTAGACACTAATGACAAGAAAACATATGTATTAAATAAATAAAATATATTTATTTGAGGCCAAAATATATTGAAATGTATGCTAAATATACACTACCGCTCAAAAGTTTGGGATTGGTAAGATTTTTAATGATTTTTTTTTAAGAAGTCACTAAAGCTCATCAAGGCTGCATTTACTGTCTTTGATCAAAAATACAGAACAAAATGGTAATATTGCAAAATATTATTACAATAAAAAACGTTTTTTATATACTTTAAAATATAATTTATTTTTGTGATGCAAAGCTGAATTTTCATCAGCTGTTACTCCAGTCTTAAGTGTTACATGATCTTTCAGAAATCATTATGCTGATTTATTATTGAAAACAGTTCTGGTGCTGCCAAATATTTTTTTAGGACCTGTGATTCTTTGATGAATATTGAGTTAAAAAGAACAGCATTTATTCAAAATATAAATCTTGTCTAACAATATAAATCTTTGCTATCACTTTCTATTAATTTAACACATCCTTGCTGAATAAAAGTGTTTATTTCTTAAAAAAAAAGAGAATAAATATTTACTGACCCCAAAATTTTTAACAGATAGTATATATTGTTAGAAAACCTTTATATTTTAAATAAATGCTGTTTTTTAAACCTTTTATTGATAAAAAAATCCTGAAAAAATGTATCACAGGTTGCAAAAAATATTAAGCAGCACAACTGTTTTCAACACTGAATATAAATCAGAATGTTAGAATGATTTCTGAGTAATGATTCTGAAAATGTAACTTTAATAACAGATATAAATTACATTTTAATGTAAATTAAAAAACATTGTTTTACAACATAATAATATTTCCCAACATTACATTTTTTCTGTATTTTGATCAAATCAACACTTGATGAGCATAAGAAACTTCTTTAAAAACATAAAAAAAAGCTTTTGTAGTGTATGTTGCAAACAGTGAAGCTCAATGAAATATATTTTTGAAATAGTGAATATATTTAGTTTCAGCCATCATTTATAAATATATTTCTGTGGCAAGAAAATGTTTTTCTTGGACAGAAATATACAGAGGTCAAAATATATTTTTAAAATGCTTTTTAAAAATATTTTATATATGGCCAAAAGTATATTACTAGAAAATATATTTAAGCAAATATATTTTTTGGCCAGTTTTTTGTATATATTTTGTAAAATGTATTTTATATGTAGAAATATATATATATATATATATATATATATATATATATATATATATATAAATACAGAAATGTGCCAAAAATAAATCAGTAGAATCAGTAAATGTATTTTCAAACATATTTTGGCAAATATATTTTTTGGTATTTGAATGTAAAAATATATATGTTAAAAATACATCTTTTAAATATATTAATATATTTTCATTTTAAATTCTAAGCAAAATGTTGTAAAATTACTAACAGCATCTGGAAAATTAACATTTTGGCTGTTATTTTAAGTATTACATCATTGTAAAATTACAAAAATAATGGTGATCTCTCAAGATCTGAGCATCTTCATTTATTACAAACCCGTCTGACTTAATTTTATACAAAAGTTCATTTCAAGAATTAAAAGAGTTTCAGATGTTGATGTTTTGTTGAAAATATTAAAGTTCGGTGTTTGCATTAGTTGGGCTCTTGACTCTTGATTAAAATGATTTTGTCTGGCTGCTTTAACTCTGTGTTTCTAAAGCCTGTTTGTTAAAGCAATAAATACAAGGGAAAACTGGTCATCAGTAAGAAGATATTAAGAATAACACATTAAGAGACTAGCTTTGTTCACTACTGGGGCTATTGACTATTAAGCTCTATGTTTTAGATGCACAGAGACATCAAGAATCAGCGCATGAATCTCAACAGTGGTGACAATTGATGACAAATTGTTTCATGAAAATTTCCATGGAATTATTTTGTGATTTATGTCATTTGACCTTTTTTATTATTATTTTTTTTAACTTAAGGTATCTCATCAGAATTTTAAGAAATACCTGTTTTGTAAAACATTTAATGGAAAATTCTCTAAGAGTTCTGTAAGTGCATATTTAAATTAGTATATTTTACTTTATTTTATGGTTTCTGTTTGGTAGCCATTGCTGCCAGCAATTTAACTGTTTTTTTTTTTTACCATTGTTTTTTAGAGTGTATACATAAAATGGGCCAAAATATGTACAAAAATATATACATTTAAAAATATATTTGAAAATATATATTTTTTGATATAGATAATGTTATATTTAAAGAATAGAGTACATCATCATGTTTCTATCTGATCAGTGTATGTATTGATGTACCAGTTTGTGTGAGTTTCTCATCTATAGTGTCCTTCAGTTGAGTCAGATCTCTCCTCAGAGTCTCCAGACTCTCATGAGTCTTCATACTGATCTCAGGCCAGTTCCTGGTGTTTGTAGGGCTGCACAGGGATGAGTGAATCTACAGCAGGAGAGAGGAGAAATCCTTCAGCATGGGGAGTGTTCTGGTGTCATATACTGCATTATGATTGATCAGAGAGATCATGTTGACTGACCTGTAGGAGGTGGAGGTGATCTTCAGTGTGTGAGAGCTGCTCCAGCTCAGTGTTTCTCATCTTTAGCTCAGTGATCTCCTGCTCCAGCTCTTCAATCAGCTCTTCCTCCTGTTTCTCTGCTGCTTTCTGCTGCTCCTCCATCATCTCCAGCAGTTTAGTATATAATCTCTATTGCAAGAATCAGTGTTACTATTGCTCACACTTAATGTTTTAATGGGGTTTCATAATCCCTCAACCAAGGAATAAACTTTATCTCTCATCATCTACTGGTGTAATAATGTAACCTGTGACAAGTTACACTTTTACACCACCCCAATACACAGACTGACAGTCTATCTTGAACATAGGACACAGGAAAGCGGAGAGACACAAACTATGAAAAGTCCCAGTGTTGCCGGGCTGTATATTGAAATCTAAATGATCTATAATTCATATTTACTTTCAATTAAATGAACTCACTTTTCTGTCTTCTGCTGAGTGTCTGATGTCTTGAATCGTTTTGATTCTGTTCTGGATCATCTGTTGCAGATCTTTCTGTGTCTTCATCAGTTCAGTCTATAGATTGAGAACAACATACAGACACTGTCTTCTGAGGAAGCTTGCAACATCTTTTCATAATAAACTTTAATTTCCCAAGATCAAACAAGATATGATTCCTTAAAAACAGTTTTATTAGTAACTTCTACCTTCTTCTCTTCACTCTCCTCTTCTATAGGAACAGTGTTGTGGTTCTTGTGGTCTTTCACAGTGCAGATGTAACACACACATGTCTGATCATCTCTACAGAACAGATCCAGAGGTCTCTCATGTTTCTGACATATATAGTCCTCCAGATTACTCACAGGATCCATCAGTTTGTGTTTCTTCAAACGTGCCACTCTCAAATGAGGCTCCAGGTGAGTTTCACAGTAAGAGCTCTGACACACCAGACACGACTTCAGGGCTTTCAGCTTTCTCTCCTCACAGATGTCACACAGAACATCAGTTGTTTTCTCTGGAGATTTCTTTTTATAGTGACCTACAAGCTCTCTGAGTGTGGTATTAATCTTGAGATCAGGTCTGTGCTTGAATGTTTCTTTACAGTATGGACAGCTGCAGGTCTGACTGTTGTCCCAGCACTTATTCAGACAGGTCTTGCAGAAGTTGTGTCCACATGGAGTGCTGACTGGATCAGTGAACACGTCCAGACATATAGAGCACTGAAGATCCTCAGACAGAGGACCACTGGAGGATGACATTACTGGAAAAAGACATTATTTAGGATTATTGTGAACTCCTTCAATACTGTTTATGAAGAATCCCATGAAGAATGTAAAGAGTGTGACGACTTTTAAAAAACTCAAAGGGAGCATCTCAATAAATTAAAATGTCATGGAAAAGTTCATTTATTTCAATAATTCAACTCACATTGTGAAACTTGTGTACTAAATAAATTCAATGCACACAGACTGAAGTAGTTTAAGTCTTTGGTTCACTAGGCTACACAATCATGGGGAAAACTGATCTGACAGTTGTGCAGAAGAAAATCATTGACACCCCTCACAAGGAGGGTAAGCCACAAACATTCATTGCAAAGAAGCTGGCTGTTCACAGAGTGCTGTATCCAAGCATGAAATAGAAAGTTTAATAGAAGGGAAAAGTTTGGAAGACAAAGATGCACAACCGAACAAGAGAACCGCAACATTGAGAGGCTTGTCAAGCAAAATTGATTCAAAACTTTGGGTGAAATTCACAAGGAATGAACTGAGGCTGGGCTCAAGGCATCATGAGCCATCACACACACAGACGTGTCAAGGAATTTGGCTACAGTTGTTGTGTTCCTCTTGTTAAGCCACTCCTGAACCACAGACAACGTCTAAGGCGTCTTACCTGGGCTAAGGAGAAGAAGGAATGGACCCAGTGGTTTCCCAGTGGTCCAAATTCCGCTTTTCAGATGAGAGCAAGTTTGAAATTCATTTGGAAACCAAGGTCCTAGAGTCTGGAGGAAGGGTGGAGAAGCTCATAGCCTGTACCCCATAGAGAATCTGTGGGGTATTGTCAAGAGGAAAATGAAAAACAAGAGACCAAAAAATGTAGATGAGCTGAAGGCCACTGTCAAAGAAACCTGGGCTTCCACACCACCTCAGCAGTGCCACAGACTGATCCCCTCCACGCCACACTGAATTGAGGCAGTAATTAAAGCAAAAGGAGCCCGTACCAAGTATTGAGTACATTAGCTACAGTAAATGAACATGCTTTCCAGAAGGCCAACAATTCAGAACCAAAAACTTAAAATACTTCAGTCTGTGCACTGAATTTATTTAATACACAAGTTTCACAATTTGAGTTGAATTACTGAAATAAATGAACTTTTCCATGACTTTCTAATTCATTGAGATGCACCTGTAAGAGGATCATGTACAGTCAGAAAGTCATAATTTAAAAATTAAGCCAGACAAGCTGATAAGAGTCCAAATGTGAAGTTCATTACACAACCACTTACATAATAAATAAATGAATACATGAACAAGAATTATTGTGTTAAGCTGAAATTATTTTATCATCTGCTTTACATTCCTGAACTGTACATATTAAATATTATAAGAGAAAAGCAAAAGTCTCTCATCAGTGGGGGTTTCAGTAGGTTATTGAGAAGTAAACTATGTCTCCTATTTTTTCTTGGTGTTAGTGAAGATTCTGTCATTGTTACTTCCCACTTCAAGCCTTTCAAAAAAATAAAAATAAATTAAGTTTCTCTTTTTTAAACATAAAACCAAATTTGGATCATGACAGCTACATCATTAAATTGGTAAAATCTCATGTAAGAACTGATTTGAAACACAGTGAGCGACTCATAAACTCAGTGAACAATCTGAACTTTGACCTGCTGTTTAGATTAAAGAAAGTGCAAAGAACAAGCAATATATTTTCCAACAGACATATATCTCTTATACATGTCTCCACAAAATATATGGTCAAGAGTCATTCTCATCTTGTTTAATGTTAAAGTGATTTTCAGCTGCAGTGTAGCAGGTTTGTGTTCAGTTTGTCTGCAGATCATTTACTTACAGTTTCTTTAGTCTTTACAAATGTCAAGATTTTTTGTCAAAAAGGGACAAAGTGACAAAAACAGCAAACTTTGCTTTACAATCAACCAAATGACATACTGTTAATACAACTCTGATATAATTTAAGTGCTGTAAACAACAGTGGAGTATCTGACACGCTTAAACCTGCTTCTGTTCAACGTACTCCAGTCTGACATAAACCCTACTAAACCAGATCAGTTCCATTAGAAACCTGTTCAGGACAATCTCTCTTATATTTCTATCACTTACCTGTGAGTATCAGATGTGTCCAGAAGGGTCAATATTCTCAATATTCTGTTGTCTAAAGAGTTTGATCGTTTCAGACGTCCACAATGTTGCAGATAAAGTCTCACTTTCACTTTCTCTGAGTCTCTCTCTGAACTACAGTGATGTCAGAGCTCCTCCTGTATTCACACATTTACATTTGTGCCTGTATTCGGTGTGTTAGTTCATGTGTGTCTGTTTGTATTGGGACTGGTGTTTGTCAGCTCATGAAGAAGAGATTTCAGCACTTCTGATTGTTTGGCAACATTTGTAAAGAGTTTCTAGGTAAAATTCAGATTAATTTACAGATGTTTACAGATATTCTTTTCTATTCTTATTTTAACACTTACTTGATTTTACCAAAGTGCAAATGAAAGTGATAACAGGCGCTTGAGTGGCAACAGCAGAACAACCCCCAAAAGGTAATGGTTTTGCAGATGGTGTCCACAGACAATTGCTCTCTCCTTGTCCTTCCTGACTGATTCATCTCTAGTCCTGTGTTTTGTTAGAGTCCTTCTCACTCCGTGTATAATGAGGCAGTACCTGTAACTCAATCACGTTACATAGACAGTCCAGTTCCTCCAGGATGACACATCCATACGTGCTGTCACAAGGAGGTTTGGTGTGACTCCTAGCACAGTCTCAAAATCATGGAGGAGATACCAGGAGACGGCCATTACATGAGGAGAGCTGGCCAGAGTCATAGGAGGACAACAAACCTGCAACCAGACCTGTGTCTGCTCCTTTGACCAAGGAGAAACAGGAGGAGCACTGCTAGAGCCCTACAAAATGACCTTCAGTAGGCGACTGGTGTACATGTTACTGACCAAACTGTCAGAAACAGACTCCATGAGGGTGGCATGAGGGCCTGACGTCCTGTAGTGGGACCTGTGCTCAGTTCAGTATCATCAGCTCGATTGACATTTGCCAGAGAACACAAGAATCAGCAGGTCCACCATTGGGGCTCTGTTCTCTTCACAGATGGGAGAAGGTTCACACTGAGCACATTTGACAGATGTTAAAGAGTCTGGAGATGCTATGGAGAATGTTACGCTGCCTGCAACATCATCCAGCATGACTGGTTTGGCAGTGGGTCACTGATGGTATTGGAGAGGAGTATCATTGGAGGATCACACAGACCTCCATGTGCTAGTGAACGCTACCCTTGCTGCTGTTAGGTACCGGGATGAAATCCTCAGAGCCGCTGTCAGATCTTATGTTGGTGCAGTGGGTCCTGGGTTCCTCTTGGAGAAGGACAATGTCTGGCCTCATGTGGCTGGAGTGTGTTTGCAGTTTCTGGATGATGAAGGGATTGATGGCATTGACTGTCTGTCACGTTCCCCAGAACAATTTCCACACTACATAATGTTTATAAGTAATGATCAACTTAAATATTTTGTTAATTCCCTCCAAGTAAACTGTTTTGATTCATTTAAAGTGCAATAAATCACACAACAACTTTGAGGAGTATCATCATCATTCCTCACACCTGTCCTGATATTCTCTGGTCTCCTCAGTGGATTTGATGCTTCACATTGAAACTGCAGCTGTAGATGATTTAATAAAGGCTGACAGAGTGACAGAGAAATATTAATGTACACATTATAAATATGCAAATAATTTTGAGTGCTGTCTATATTTCCATTTGTGTAACACATTTACAGTAGATGAGCATCAGTCATGTCCAAAAGTGTCCAGTAGAGGCCGGCATTCTCTCTCAGTGACTGCTGTTATCAGTGTTATATGTGTCAGATGTGATACGCTCACACCTGGGGCCTGTAGCATGAAGCTGGTTTAGCTGGTTTGTCAGGTAAGTTTCAGTTTAGTTTGTGGCAACTCTGGGTTTTAGGAACCATGAAAGTGGTTTTAGTGGTGTTCATCGACACAGTAAATTACGCTCCACAGTTCTGGTTATGTTCTGGTTTAGAGATCTTGGACTTCATTCATAAAATGTTGAGCAGAAATCATCCTAAATTTGATTTAACGATCATCTCTCGAATATGAGTATGTGTGATTCATAGAATGAAAATACATGGAGAAAATGTCTCTCTTTCAGATGTGAATCGCAAATTATCTGGAACTTGTGTGTACCTGAATGGTTTCAGCTTTCTGCCTTGTACACGACTCCTAATTAATGTCATTAACATAATATGTATATTATAAAATATCACCAGTCATCGTCCAAATCATTTAATTTAGAACAGCGAGCTGCAAGAACAGCTTACATTTCCAAAAACCTGCAGTACTCCGACAAGAGTCGGAAAGTGTGTATATATGCTCAGACCCTGATGTGATGCTAAGCACTTTTCCAAGTCAAAAGCAGTTTTTATAAATATGAGCACTGATGTGGATTTAAGCTTATTACAGTTTTTTACAATCGTTTTTGCACTAATAACAGAACCGTAATGTCATTTTTCAAAACTCTAGACACATAATACACAACCAATGATCAAAATGCACATTTTTCAAACCACTTAACACATTTTTCAAATGCTTGGATATAATACACATAAGCCAAAGATCATTTGTTCATTGAACTTAAATCACCTTTTCAAAATGACACAACTTAACATCAAAGTATTACTATTTCAAAATGCAACTCACACATTACATCTGAGATGAGTGTGCATTCATTTCATTACAAAAATTAAACTATCAGTTGATACATCTGCTTAAAATGATAAGTAACTGTTGCATTACCCTTGAAGCATAGCTTTTATGGAAAATAGTGCATGTTTCAGGATAGATCATTTGACACCAGTTACCGCAGAATATGACCCAGATGGACTACACTACACTCTCAGAAAAAAAGGTACAAAACTATACCTTTTAGGGTACAAGTAGCTGTCACTGGGGTGTTACCAAGGGTACAATTTTTTGGGTGCATAATTGTACAATAAGGACCCATTGTGTACCTTTAAAGGTACCTTTATATGTTTTGTTGCCCAGGAACAAAATTGTACCTCTGCAGTACCTTTTTTTTTTATATAACTGTATATTTCATATTTCATTCTTTATCAGATATTGTTTCTATGGCCCTGTGTACCTCTTTTACAGAACACATTTTCATATTCAACATTACTGAATGTCATTTTTATGTTATTGCTTTTGGGCTTTTAATGAGTTAATGGCTACCCTGGTAAAAAATAAAAAAAGAATGTATCAAGAATGTTGGTACACAAACTAACCCTGTTGAAAAAAAATATCTAAAACCAGCCTAGGCTGTTTGGCTGTTTTTGCTAGCCTGGTTTTAGCTGGTCATAGCTGGTCAGTGGGCTGGTTTTAGAGGGATATTGGCCACTTTTATGTCTGGTCAGGCTGGGAAATCACCAACTAAAACCAGCCTGACCAGCCTGGAGACCAGCTAAAACCAGCTTCTTCCAGCTTAAACCAGCTAAGACCAGCCAACCAGCCAACCAGCCAAGGCTGGTTTTAGCAGTTTTTCTTCAGCAAAAAAAAAAAAAAAAACAGCTAAAACTTTGAATCTAAATTTTTCCTTTAGAAAACCTATGCTGAGATTTATTTTATCAGTAAATTCCACATTACAGTATTTCGATGATACCACTGTGTCTGTACTGTTCTCAGTCTACAGTAAAAAACAAACAAAAAAAAAACAAATGAAACCTGTATCACATATTTTGTACAACTATATTTAATGATTGTACTAGCAAAAACACATTGAAACTATGGGTAACTTGTGTATGGGTGATCTAAAGTAATGTTCCTATGATATTTCATAATAAATTCGTTTTTTGAAACAATGCTTCTGCTAATGCAAGGCTTCTTTAAAGATATGAATGCAATATGCAAAGTTTTGAACACTGGACAGCCTGTTTTACAAATAATGACTGTTTTGAGTTTTGTATCTACAGTTTTGAAAAATGACATTACAGTTCTGTTATTAGTGCAAAAACGATTGTAAAAAACTGTAAGATCAAATCTGTTAATTTTATAAATGAGGCCCCTAAATCAAAATTCGGCCCCAATCAGCTCCGAGAAAAGTGACACATCTCTGACACAAGTCACTCTCCCAGTTTCTCATGCTCCAAATTAAAGGGCACTACCTTTTTAAGATACATTTTTTAGGATAAAATCGTCTGGCTTTTAGAGACAATTATTTATTTTGATTATTCTATATTATTTATATAATTTAAGGGCACTTCAGGAAGGAGACACCATTTGTAAGAACACTCCAAATGAAAGTAAACAGTTGATGATCCCTTGATGAAGGGCCCTTCCAGAAATCCGTTACTAAGGAAACATGTGATGGTCCAGGGGTAAGTTCAGTCATAAAGAGCCACAGTCTTGAAGAGTTTAGCTCCAACCCTGAAAAAACCCTCACCTGTTTATAGTCTTAGTAATCCTGAAGACATTGATTATCTTGTTCAGGTGTGTTTGATTAGGGTTGGAGCTAAACTCTGCAGGACAGCGGCTCTCTAGGACTGAACTTGTCTACTCCTGTCATGATCAATTTAAGAAAGTGATTTCTAGTTAGCGATCATGTGATTTCGGGTTACAGGTTCTCACAATGCATTTTGAAGCAAAGTTGGGATTGATTTTGACTTCACATTAAAATGTAGGAATAATTAAATATTTCATTGTTTTAATGTAATAAACTTCCCGTCTGTGATAGAAATGAAAGAGGTTTTGTAAAGCAAGTTAAAGCAAATGAAATGTTTAATGTAAAAAAAAAAAAAAAAAAAAAAAAACGATAACACTTTCTGTGAAGTCCATAGGGGAGAGTGGGGTGAGTTGTGCCAGTTTTTACTCAAAGTACCTTTATAGTGAAGCCATGACAGTAATACCTCCAATTAAAGTATGTACATATATTTCAGGATGTGGTGCATCTCTGGGGACAATTACTTTGGATCTGAAATAAACTGATTCAGAATTTTAGCTTTCAGAAAAAAAGTGGTCTCGTGGCACAACTTACCCCTGGTGCAGGTTAAATTGTGCTTTTGGGGAGAATACATCGCGGAAAATTGTGCCAGCGATTATTAAAGTAAAAATGATTTTAATGTCATGAACTGTAATGCAATATAAAATCAAGACAAGTTTAATACAAAATTACTAATTTACGGTTTATTTAGATATCTTTACCCTATTGAACTATTGGCATGTTATATTTTCTGCTTTTTCGGAAAACACAAAAAACCTCAAAAACACAATATATGATATTTGTCAATCATTAGAACGCTCTCTGTCAACAAAGCACTGTCTGTCAATTATGTAACATAAGAATAAAGTGACTTTTTTATGAACAATTCTGAACATCCCATTGTGACTTAGGCCACTTAAAATACTGAATAAAACTTCTCTTTAATAACAGTGCAAACTCAAAACTCAAAAAAAATAGTGTTAGCTAAACTAAACAAATCGCAGGTAAATCGAACACTGATGAGGCACGCTCATCTCCTCACACAGATTATCCCCAGTGGGTATGTGGGTCTAGATCAGGGATGCCCAACCCTGGTTTTGGAGATCTACCATCCTACAAAGTTCAGCTCCTACCCGAATCAAACACACCTGAACCAGCTAATTAATCTTTTAGGTAGCACCTGATAATTACAGACAGCTGTGTTGGAGCAGGGCTGGATCTAAAGTCTGCAGGTAGGTAGATCTCCAGGATCAGGGTTGGGCATCCCTGGGGGGTGTTCCATAAAACAAGTTTACCAAATAAGTCAGGCTTATTTCAGTTAGTCTGACTTATTTTGAGCCAAATCAAGTGACAATAAGTCAGACTAACTAAAATAAACCTGACTTATTCGGTAAATGTGTTTTATGGAACACCACTCTGGTCTAGATTGTCTAGATCCAGACTACTACTTAACATCCCACAGGCACAACTTAACCCTGTCCCTTTGGCACAAATCACCCCATGCCTGACAATTTTGAAAGACTAGCATGATCCAGCAGTTTAGAGCTAACATTATGCTAACTGTATAGACTCATTGTGTAGCCTACTAAAGCACTAAAACATGTGTAAAATATTTTCAAACTTGTATATAATTGTTCAGACGCAACAATCAAAAAACCTTGATCATATAAATTTTACTTTGAAAGGCAAAAAAAAAAAAATGTTTTTTGAGCTAAAATGTCCATAGATCTCATGCCATGTGTCTCTCTTCTTTGGGCGATGGGTTAATTGGATGGCTCTTCAAAAGTATGTGGTCAAATGACCAATTTCTTCTATGGTTTTCTAGAAACAAGAGGTGGAACTACTCCCCAAGCGCACAAATCACCAGTGGTGGAGGTAACGAATTACAACTACTCACGTTACTGTAATTAAGTACATTTTTTGGGTATTTGTACTTTCATGAGTATAATTTTAAGTCTGTAATTTTACTTGTACTTGAGTACAAATTAACCTGAGTAATTTACTTAATTACTTTTAAAATCACAATTCGTTACAGAGTACTGCAATTTGAATATTATATTTTAACCACTGACCGGCATTTCGGTAGCCAATAAAAATATCTCCTCTTAACGGACCAATGAAAGCCTGGTATAGTATTTGAACCGAAAAACAAGTTCCGTTTGTTTTTATTTATTTTTTCCGGCGCGCTATTGATAAGATAATCATCCCTAGAACTAGGGCTGGGTGATAAATCCATTTTATATTGATTAACTCGAATGTGTAGTTTACATCGATTTGTTTGAATGAAATTCTCTTTAATATCCGCTGACGCTCCTCTCTGGGCTCCAGCTGTTCCGAATGGGCTCAGAACCTCCCCCCGCGCATTCACCATATTAGAAACACTGATATATTTGTTTTCAGAAAGGCACGGAAAAAAATAATGTGAGCCACTAAACTGACTAAAGGGATATGATTAGCTTCTTGTTAGCCGGACCCGATCAGCATATTTGTGTTTGCGCTCAGGGGATCTTCAAAGGTTTCTACGTGTTTTTACAACGTAGAGTAATATATCACGGACATATCTGACGAATCCTTTCAGAAACAAAGTGTAGAGAGAGTGTAAATAAGAGACTGATTGTACAGTATAGCGAGCGTTGTTGATTATAATAGAGCTTTGTGATATTGCGATCCAAGATGAGTAACAGCTTTTAATATTTTTTAAGGCAGTTAAAAAAGAAGTTATTGTCTGACTATAACACTATTGCCTAATTTTGCTCTATTTCGTGGTCAAAAGTAGCCTGAAAAAAGTCACATCTGAGCCTCTGAGCGTTTATGAATGAACCTGCGTTTTTAAACGAATCTAGTGAAATGATTCAATTTCCCATTCATAAAAACAGCTCACTTATTCTGAGTGAACCAGCGGTTCGAACGAATCAAATTAATGATATAATTCTTGCTGCCACCTGCTGGCAGATCGTTTCAGTTATTTAAATAATTTAATTCTGTATTCAAATATTAATATTTTTATATACGATATAACTGCAAGAGAAAAGCATGGAAATATATATTTTCCTCCCACCGCATATTTATTTGTCTTACAAACATTTACTGTTTCCAGTATATTAAGAATGGGGACTGGTGGAAAGCGATCACTGATGCAGTTGCAATGTATATTGCAAAATATATGGTGTCCATATGTTGTGGAAAAGCTGGGGTTTCTTTACATGCTAAATGTCTTAGGGGGGGAAAATCTATTTAAATCGTAAATCGGATTTTTTGTGAAAAAATGCAATCTAAAAAAATGCAAATCTATTGTCATTGTAATACAGACTGTATTAATTAATTCCTAATTTGTTTATTTGTTCTTATTGCATTGCTTACTGTGTACTTGTTTTAATATCTTAAATATATATATATATATATATATATATATATATATATATATATATTAGTAAGGCATACTGTTTTTTTCTGCTTATTGTATGTAATGAATGGAAAATATATAGGGTGATTAACCTATAATTTAATTTGTATAGCGTGTGCTTTTTGTCTGGATCTTGTCTGATTCAGCAATTATGGATAATTCAATAACCAGCTAAAAAGTAATTAGTACTCTGAGTAGTTTTTATGAAGAGTAATGTGTACTTTTACTTAATTACTTTTTTAACACCAGTACTTTTACTTGTAATTGAGTACAATTTCAGCAATGTAACAGTACTTGTAATTGAGTATAAATTTTCAGTACTCTTTCCACCACTGCAAATCACCCCACTCTCCCATACTTTATAAGGGTATTTCTAAGGCATTATCATGAATGCATAATGCATTAAAAAAATTACATTATGTTATATCATCTCATGGATAATCATAACAACAATTATAATACATTATAATACTTACAAATTTTTGGTTATAACTTTTAAGAGTAAGATTATTTATAACACAATGAACACTATATTAAATATAATGGACTTTACCATATCTTGACATTGTTTAACATCAGTACTTTATCTTGTGAGTGGTTAGGTGTTGAGTGTTATTTTAGTGTTTCCTGTGAGGCTAATGTTCATTTTGATGTGAGCTAGTTAATACTCTTCAACTGAAAATAAAAAATGCAATGTTTTATGTGGCTTCAATTTCAAGTTGCGACATCAAAATCAACCACAGACTAGGAAACACAGATGAGCGCTCACTAACTTGCTAAAGTACTCCTCTCTGTGCAACAACAGGTTTGTCCAGCTGACCAATCAGAGCAGAGTAAGCTTATGGAAGCGAGGGGTTTACAGACATTACGCTCAAAACAGATTCGAACAAACCGTTTCAAAATCATGCACAAGTATAAATGTATATTCTGGGAAAATTGCAGTTAATTTATTAAATCTCTTATATTCACAACTGATTGTCTCTGTGTGCTGACCACAATTCAAAGTCCCTGAATGTTGATCTTGCTACATGCTACATGCTAAGTTACTGCTAGACTAAAGTAGGAAAGTTACTCTTTCTTGGACAGAAAAATAATCTTTCCTTGAATTGATAAATGATTATACTGTCAGATCTAATAATATTGATTCTGCTACAGTTAATTCTGAGATCTGAGCTAAATATTCATATTTAATTATAACCAGTTAAATCATAATATTTTCCCTTTTGAGCTAAATTCCAGATAGATAGATAGATAGATAGATAGATTAGCAATTTTACTTTGTCAGGTGGAGGTGGCAGAAAAAATGGCACAAATGTTTATGAAAAGTTAAATAATTATTGAACAAACATTATATATTTACATAAAAAATGTCTAATTATAGCATATAGATTTTTAATATTAAAATGATAAAAACAGCAGCACATAATGCTTTCAGACTTTTAATGATAAAAATCATTATTTTAATCTTTCATATAAGGAGTTTAAAATCATTTATTATCATTGACAGGTGTGATGATCAGTGGACTTGAGTTTTTACCTCCATCATTATTGCATGGGCTAAATAATGGATAGAGTTTTTCAGTGAAAGACTGACCAGTGAAAGAGTAGATATGAGAGCTGGACTCCACATCATAAAAGGAGACCAGACCCTCCTCATAATCCACAAACACACCGACCCGCTGCGGCTTCACTCTCAGAGACAGAGACACAGAAGGATCATCACAGGCTTTATATTCATTTCCATTCCTCAGCCGCACAATCCAGTGTCCTGTACTGGGACTAACTGTGATCTTTCCCTTCCTGTTAATGGATTCTCTGGCCACTCCTAAATCCCATTTAGTCTTTCCCTTCACCTGCACCTCAAAATAAAATCTCCCTGAGGAGAATCCCTCCTTTCCCAAGACACAGGCACATGTATCAAATCTCTCTGGATTGTCTGGGAGTTTCTGTCTAATGTCTCCATCTCTCACTTGTTTTCCATCATCAGACAGGATGAGATTAGGAAGAGCTGTATCAGTATCCAGAGTCACATCCACTGAGAAAACAGAGAATATCCATCACAACCTACCAATACACACAGTTTGTGATGCTGTTTTTAATATTTAATCCTTTTTTATTATTATTTTTTTTTATTGTAGTGCAGTAATGAAGCTGTGAGTGTATGAATGTAAACTAGTGTAGTATAGAGTCACACTGTACCTGCATACTGCTGCATCACCTTCAGCTCTCTAGACACTATGACAAGAAAACATATGGCAAAAAATATATTTATTTGAGGCCAAAATAGAATGAAATGTTTGCTAAATATACACTACTGCTCAAAAGTTTGGGATTGGTAAGATTTTTAATGTTTTTTTTATAAAGAAGTCACCAAAGCTCATCAAGGCTGCATTTATTGTCTTTGATCAAAAATACAGAAAAAAATGGTAATATTGCAAAATATTATTACAATAAAAAACTTTTTTTTTAAATATATACTTTAAAATATAATTTATTCTTGTGATGCAAAGCTGAATTTTCATCAGCTGTTACTCCAGTCTTAAGTGTTACATGATCTTTCAGAAATCATTATGCTGATTTATTATTAGAATTATCAATGTTGGAAACAGTTCTGGTGCTGCCAAATATTTTTTTAGGACCTGTGATTCTTTGATGAATATTGAGTTAAAATATAAATCTTGTCTAACAATATAAATCTATGCTATCTCTTTGTATTAATTTACCACATCCTTGCTGAATAAAAGTGTTTAAATCTAAAAAAAAAAAAGAGAATAAATATTTACTGACCCCAAACTTTTGAAAAGATAGTATATATTGTTAGGAAACCGTTATATTTTAAATAAATGCTGTTTTTTTTTTAACCTTTTATTGAACAAAAATTTATCACGGGTTGCAAAAAATATTAAGCAGCACAACTGTTTTCAACATTGATAATAAATAAATGTTAAAATAAATGTTAGAATGATTTCTAAGTAATGATTCTGAAAATGTAACTTTAATTACAGATATAAATTACATTTTAATGTAAAAAAAAAACATTGTTTTACAACATAATAATATTTCCCAACATTACATTTATTTTTTTGTATTTTGATCAAATAAAAAAAAAAAAAAAAAGCTTTTGTAGTGTATATTGCAAACAGTGAAGCTCAGTGAAATATATATTTGAAATAGTAAATATATTTTGTTTCAGCCATCATTTATAAATATATTTATATATAAATAAAATATGTGGCAAGAAAATGCTTTTTTTGGACAGAAATATACAGAGGTCAAAATATACTTTTAAAATGCTTTTTAAAAATATTTTATATATGGCCAAAAATATATTACTAGAAAATATATTTGAGCAAATATATTTTTTGGCCAGTCTTTTTTATATATTTTGTAAAATTTATTTTATATGTAGAAATATATATATATATATATATAAATATACAGAAATGTGACAAAAATAAATCAGTAGAAAATATATTCATGTAAATGTATTTTCAAACATATTTTGGCAAATATATTTCTTGGTATTTGAATGTATAAATATATTTTTTTTAAAAAATACATCTTTTAAATATATTAATAGCCTATATTTTCATTTTAAATTCTATACAAAACGTTGTAAAATTACTAACAGCATCTGTAAAATTAACATTTTGGCTGTTATTTTAAGTATTACATCATTATTGATGCATTACAGTAATTCTCATTTTTATTCAGACAAATACTGTATTATTTAGAGTTTTTCACTTTTTTCTTAAATTTCATAGAAATGTATGTAAAATTACAAAAATAATGGTGATCTCTCAAGATCTGAGCATCTTCATTTATTACAAACCCGTCTGACTTAATTTTATACAAAAGTTAATTTCAAGAATTAACAGAGTTTCAGATGTTGATGTTTTGTTGAAAATATTAAAGTTCGGTGTTTGCATTAGTTGAGCTCTTGACTCTTGATTAAAATGATTTTGTCTGGCTGCTTTAACTCTGTGTTTCTAAAGCCTGTTTGTTAAAGCAATAAATACAAGGGAAAACTGGTCATCAGTAAGAAGATATTAAGAATAACACATTAAGAGACTAGCTTTGTTCACTACTGGGGCTATTGACTATTAAGCTCTATGTTTTAGATGCACAGAGACATCAAGAATCAGCGCATGAATCTCAACAGTGGTGACAATTGATGACAAATTGTTTCATGAAAATTTCCATGGAATTATTTTGTGATTTATGTCATTTGACCTTTTTTATTATTTTTTTTTTAACTTAAGGTATCTCATCAGAATTTCAAGAAATACCTGTTTTGTAAAACATTTAATGGAAAATTCTGTAAGAGTTCTGTAAGTGCATATTTAAATTAGTATATTTTACTTTATTTTATGGTTTCTGTTTGGTAGCCATTGCTGTCAGCAATTTAACTGTTTTTTGTTTTGTTTTTTTTTACCATTGTTTTTTACAGTGTATACATAAAATGGCCCAAAATATGTACAAAAATATATACATTTAAAAATATATTTGAATATATATATTTTTGCTGTATGGTTAATGTTATATTTAACAAATAGAAAACATAATCATGTTTCTATCTGATCAATGTATGTATTGATGTACCAGTTTGTGTGAGTTTCTCATCTATAGTGTCCTTCAGTTGAGTCAGATCTCTCCTCAGAGTCTCCAGACTCTCATGAGTCTTCATACTGATCTCAGGCCAGTTCCTGGTGTTTGTAGGGCTGCACAGGGATGAGTGAATCTACAGCAGGAGAGAGGAGAAATCCTTCAGCATGGGGAGTGTTCTGGTGTCATATACTGCATTATGATTGATCAGAGAGATCATGTTGACTGACCTGTAGGAGGTGGAGGTGATCTTCAGTGTGTGAGAGCTGCTCCAGCTCAGTGTTTCTCATCTTTAGCTCAGTGATCTCCTGCTCCAGCTCTTCAATCAGCTCTTCCTCCTGTTTCTCTGCTGCTTTCTGCTGCTCCTCCATCATCTCCAGCAGTTCAGTCTGATATCTCTCAATGGAGCGGATGAGATCAGTGAAGAGCTCCACATGGGCTGCTTTCTCCTTCTCTGTGTTTCTCTGCTCAACCAAAACAGTCAACAAATTATTAGCAGTGTTTACTAAGAGAAGAATCTGTGTTACTGTAGCTCATACATTTTTTTTTTTCCAGATACATAAATGTGTTTTTAAGGGGTTTCAGAATCCCTCAACTGAAGTATTAAACTTCATCCTGCACTGTTTGCACTGAATGATTCCTCAAATCATGTGTTTTTCAATCATGTTGAGGAGAGGTGTGCTATTACTTTACTAAGTGATCAGGTCACAGTCATGTTGATATTCAGACCATCAGTGTGGTTACAAGTGTACAACAATAAAATAAATAAGTTAATGATAACTAACTTACATTTTAGATAAATTATTATCCTTGTTTGTACCCCTAAATATACTAGTTTGAAACAAATCCGCAACAAACTGTAGTGTTGATTCATTCCTGTTTTTAAATGAATCATCTGAGCAAATGAATCAAAATCAATGACATAGAGAGGTTTATTTGTCGCCACCTACTGATGTAACAATGTAACCTTTAGAAAGAGTCCCTGTAAAACCCCCACTATTAATACACAGTGCGCATCTCAAAACTCATATTAATGCTTCTTCATTTGACACTTCAAAGGGTCCTTCAGAATGAAAGATTCCCAAGGATTCAAGTGATGGACACTTTATACTCCCTTGATTCTTTGTGCATGTTTACCTTGTGACACAGATGTTGTAAGACAGCACAGAAGTGTGTTCTATAGAAACCATTAGTTGGTTCCCTAAACCCTTTATTCCTTCAAAGCTCTAACTCTAGTGGGTAAACCCTTCACAGGGATCATGGCATAGAGATGAGCTCTTCAGAGTAGAACACAGCCACACAGCTAAACTAATAAAAATAAATGATATATAATAGTTATTTACATTTTTTATTACTATATTTTGAACTCACTTTTCTGACTTCTGCTGAGTGTTTGATGTCTTGAATCTTCTTGGTTCTGTCCTGGATCATCTGCTGCACATCTTTCTGTGTCTTCATCAGTTCATTCTATAGAGAGAACAACACAGACTTGTTTATCATAACACAGATTAAACTTACAGTATGTTTTCATAATGAGCTTTAATTACACAAAATGAAATAAAATCTGATTGTCATGATATCAGTCCTTTAAAAGTACAATAACTTCTACCTTCTTCTCTTGACTCTCCTCTTCTAAAGGAACAGTGTTGTGGTTCTTGTGGTCTGTCACAGTGCAGATTGAACACACACATGTCTGATCATCTCTACAGAACAGATCCAGAGGTCTCCCATGTTTCTGACATATATAGTCCTCCAGATTACTCACAGGATCCATCAGTTTGTGTTTCTTCAAACCTGCCACTCTCAAATGAGGCTCCAGGTGAGTTTCACAGTAAGAGCTCTGACACACCAGACACGACTTCAGGGCTTTCAGCTTTCTCTCCTCACAGAAATCACACAGAACATCAGTTGTTTTCTCAGGAGTTTTCTTTTTATAGTGACCTACAAGCTCTCTGAGTGTGGTATTAATCTTGAGATCAGGTCTTTGCTTGAATGTTTCTTTACAGTATGGACAGCTGCAGGTCTGACTGTTGTCCCAGCACTTATTCAGACAGGTCTTGCAGAAGTTGTGTCCACATGGAGTGCTGACTGGATCAGTGAACACGTCCAGACATATAGAGCACTGAAGATCCTCAGACAGAGGACCACTGGAGGATGACATTACTGGAAAGAGACATTATTTAGGATTAGTGTGAACTCCTTCAATACTGTTTATGAAGAATCCCATGAAGAATGTAAAAAATGTGTCTAGAGACAAAGTGTGATGACTTTCAAGAAACTGAAATATATAAGAGATCATCTACAGTCAGTTAGTCATTATTGTAAAATTAACCCAGAAGCTGATCAGAACCCAAACATGAAGCTCACTACACAAACACTTACCTAATAAATAAATAAATACATGAAGAATAATTATTGTGTTAAACTGAAATTATTTTATAATCCGCTTTATATTCCTGAATTGTACATATTAAATAATATAAGAGAAAAGTAAAAGTCATTCACTCAGTGTTTTCTGTGTTATTGACTTACATGGAGGTAAACTTTCGATACTTCTGGTTTTTCTTGCTGTTAGTGAAGATCCTGCCATTGTTCTTTCGCTCTTAAAGCCTTTTCAAGAAAAAAATGTTAGTTTTTCTTTTTTAGACATAAAACCAAATTGTATCATGATAGCTAAATCAATATCTATATTAAATTGGTTAAATCTCGTGTAAGAACTGATTTGAAACACAATGAGTGACTCATAAACTCAATGAACAATCTGAACGTTGACCTGCTGTTTAGATTAAAGAAAGTGCAAAGAACAAGCAATATATTTTTCAACAGACATATATCTCTTATACATGTCTCCACAAAATATATGATCAAGAGTCATTCTCATCTTGTTAAATGTTAGTGATTTTCAGCTGCAGTGTAGCAGGTTTGTGTTCAGTTTTCTGCAGATCATTTACTTCCTGTTTCTTTAATCTTTACAAAACGTCAAGATTTTTTTTTTGTCAAAAGTGACAAAATGACAAAAACAGCAAACTTTGCTTTACAATCAACCAAATGACACACTGTTAATACAACTCTGATATAATTTATGTGCGGTAAACAACTAAAGCAGTGGAGTATCTGACACGCTTAAACCTGCTTCAGTTCAACGTACTCCAGTCTGACATAAACCCTACTAAACCAGATCAGTTCCATTAGAAACCTGTTCAAGACAATCTCTCTTATATTTCTATCACTTACCTGTGAGTATCAGATGTGTCCAGAAGGGTCAATATTCTCAATATTCTGTTGTCTAAAGAGTTTGATCGTTTGAGACGTCCACAATGTTGCAGATAAAGTTTCACTTTCACTTTCTCTGAGTCTCTCTCTGAACTACAGTGATGTCAGAGCTCCTCCTGTATTCACACATTTACATTTGTGCCTGTATTCGGTGTGTTAGTTCATGTGTGTCTGTTTGTATTGGGACTGGTGTTTGTCAGCTCATGAAGAAGAGATTTCAGCACACCTGATTGTTTGGCAACATTTGTAAACAGTGTCTAGGTAAAATGCTGATTAATTTACAGATGTTTACAGATATTCTTTTCTACTCTTATTGTAACACTTACTTGAGTTTCCCAAAGTGCAAATGAAAGTGATAACAGGTGCTTGAGTGGCAACAGCAGAACAACCCCCAAAAGGTAATGGTTTTGCAGATGGTGTCCACAGACAATTGCTCTCTCCTTGTCCTTCCTGACTGATTCATCTCTAGTCCTGTGTTTTGTTAGAGTCCTTCTCACTCTGTGTATAATGAGGCAGTACCTGTAACTCAATCACGTTACATAGACAGTCCAGTTCCTCCAGGATGACACATCCATACGTGCTGTCACAAGGAGGTTTGGTGTGACTCCGAGCACAGTCTCTAAATCATGGAGGAGATACCAGGAGACGGCCATTACATGAGGAGAGCTGGTTAGAGTCATAGAAGGACAACACCTGCAGCCAGACCTGTGTCTGCTCCTTTGACCAAGGAGAAACAGGAGGAGCACTGCCAGAGTCCTACAAAATGACCTTCAGTAGGCGACTGGTGTACATGTTACTGACCAAACTGTCAGAAACAGACTCCATGAGGGTGGCATGAGGGCCTGTCGTCCTGTAGGGGGACCTGTGCTCAGTTCAGTATCATGCAGCTCAATTGACATTTGCCAGAGAACACAAGAATCAGCAGGTCCACCATTGGGGCTCTGTTGTCTTCACAGATGGGAGAAGGTTCACACTGAGCACATTTGACAGATGTTAGAGTCTGGAGATGCTATGGAGAATGTTACGCTGCCTGCAACATCATCCAGCATGACTGGTTTGGCAGTGGGTCACTGATGGTATTGGAGAGGAGTATCATTGGAGGATCACACAGACCTCCATGTGCTAGTGAACGGTACCCTTGCTGCTGTTAGGTTATAACCACTGGCCACAATAGAGGCTCGAAACTATATATAAAAAAAATGAAGAGGGCCCCACCAACTAAAAGACTTCTTAGTTTAGGCTTCCCAGCATCTTATCACAAACACAAAGGCTTAGATCAGGTTTTCTCAGACCCTTTTATAATGCTATAAGTTTCAAACGTCAATCATTGATCAAAAACCAACAATACAATCTCACACATCTACTTAGGGCCTGTCCACACGGAGACGCGTTTCGCTGTATACGTATACATTTTTTATCGTATTGGCGTTTCATCCACACGGATCCGGCGTTTTAGGAGACTGAATCCGCTATTTTTTGAAACCGGGTCCCAAAGTGGATAAATCTGAAAACGACACCCTCGCCGTTTCGTGTGTACAGCCAATCCGTATATTTTTTGAAACGATGATGTCATCACATCACGTGTCGGCTGCGTCACACGTAACAGCAACAACAATGGGCGAATTCCAAACGGCTATTTTGCGCCCTTCAAGGGCACTTCTAGAAGGGGACGCCATTTGTAGGGACGTTCCAAACGAAAGTGAGCAACGTAATCCCTTCACGAAGGGCCCTTCCAGAAGGCCGTTAGAGAAGGGAACATTCCATGGTCACTTCACGGAAGTGATTTCCGTTAGTGATCACATGATCTTCAGTTAGGAGCTCTTGCAATGCATTTTAAAGCAAAGTTGGGGTTGATTTTCGACTTCACATACATACTTAGGTAGAATAGGCTGATTAAATTTGACTTTATTTTAATGTAATACAAAATATTTTTCGTCAGTGATAAAAATGTAATTTAAGACGGTAGTGTAAGCAAGTTTAAGCATGTTTAGTTTAAGAAAAGTGTATTAGTAAATAAAATAAATATTTAAATAAAATAATAATGAAAAGAAGTATTTATTTACAACAACTGATAAGAGTGCTGAATGCTGCACGCACACGCAGCGTTGTCAAGGTAACATTTCGTCAGTCGTTCCCTTTGCAAAGGGAGTTCCAAACGCTTAAAAGAGACAGAAATGCCCTACTCCCTTAAAAGAACTCACTTCAAAGGGCTCTGCCCTTCGGAGGGAGTAGGGCATAGGGATCCGCCCTTCCGTTTGGAATTCGCCCAAAATTGGCGGACTACATGATTGTGTTCGTGTTGCTACTAAGCCTATAGCTTTATTACAGCAAAATCTATTTGCTTCTATGCAACTGTTATGAGCAACAAGTGATGTTTGCATCTTCGTCTTCTTCTTCTTAGTTCATATTTCAGCGCGCAAGGTTATGCGCATGCTCAAAGTCTTCTTCTCCGTGTATAGCGTATCTCTATGGCAGAATTACAGCACCCCACACTGGTCTGGCATATATACTACACCGTTTTCAGTGGTTTCGTGTTTACGGAATTTTTTAGAACGAGGAAAAAAAATGATCGGATAGGGAAAGCACCGGCTTCGTGTGGACGGAGCCTTATACAACCCATGAATTGAAGAATGTAAATTAATCACCAACAAAAGAAACAAAATCAATAGAATAATTATAAATTATCAGAGTTTCAGAGATACACATCAATTACTGTGAAAACACACATACAGAAAATGAACAATAAAAATTGTCCCAGACGGTATTCCATATCAAAATCCTGTATCATCAAATGAGATAAAAAAAAATTTCAGACAGTCCCAAACAATGGTCCACTTAGTCAATACTTATATTCAGGACTCAAGATAATCCACAAAGCAACTGCAGCACAAATAATCCGTTGGGAAGGGTTTCCTTGACATCCCTGACAGTAAAGCCTTTGCCTTTCATGCGGTTTTAAACCCAGATACAAAGTATCATTTAAAAAGTCCATATGATTGAAATGGAAACAAAGTTTCTCAATCAGGACTCCACATGAAATTTGCAGAGGAAATAGGGCACTACCATGCTTCCCTCTTCCAAACAAATCTCACTACCTCTACTCTGCTACCTGGTTAAATACTTGAGGTTTTTAACCTTCAGCGCCCCCTAGTGGGGAGTAGGAACGAGTAACAGTTAACCCTGTTACATACCCCTCTCCTCAGAAAGAGATGCGTCATAACCATGACACATCTTAAGATTTTGCACATGATAAGTTTCGGTGCTATCTGGATTTGCAATAAAAGAAACTGTATATTGTAAAATATCACCAGTCATCGTCCAAATCATTTAATTTAGAACAGCGAGCAGCAAGAACAGCTTACATTTCCAAAAACCTGCAGTACTCCGACAAGAAAAGGTGTGTATATCTGCTCAGACCCTGATGTGATAATAAGCACTTTTCCACGTCAAAGGCAGTTTTTATAAATATGAGCACTGATGTGGATTTAAGCTTATTAAGATCAAATCTGTACATTTTATAAATGAGGCCCCTAAATACAAATTCGGCCCCAATCAGCTCCGAGAAAAGTGACACATCTCTGACACAAGTCACTCCCCCAGTTTCTCATGCTCCAAATTAAAGGGCACTACATAGTAAGATACATTTTAAGGATAAAATCGTCTGGCTTTTAGAGACAATTATTTATTATGACTATTCTATATTATTTATATAATTAAAGGGCACTTCAGGAAGGAGACACCATTTGTAAGAAGATTCCAAATGAAAGTGAACAGTTGATGATCCCTTGATGAAGGGCCCTTCCAGAAATCCGTTAGTAAGGAAACATGTGATGGTCCAGGGGTAAGTTCAGTCCTAAAGAGCCACAGTCTTGAAGAGTTTAGCTCCAACCCTGAAAAACCCTCACCTGTTTATAGTCTTAGTAATCCTGAAGACATTGATTATCTTGTTCAGGTGTGTTTGATTAGGGTTGGAGCTAAACTCTGCAGGACAGCGGCTCTTTCTGTGAAGTCCATACTTTTATAAGGGTATTTCTAAGGCATTATCATGAATGCATAATGCATAAAAAAAAAAAAAAATCAGAATATGTTATATCAACTGATGGATAATCATAACAACAATTATAATACATTATAATACTTACAAATTTGTGGTTATAACTTTTAAGAGTATGATTATTTATAACACAATGAACACTATATTAAATATAATGGACTTTACCATACAGTATCTTGACATTGTTTATTTAACATCAGTACTTTATCTTGTGAGTGGTTAGGTGTTGAGTGTTATTTTCAGTGTTTCCTGTGAGGCTAATGTTAATTTTGATGTGAGCTAGTTAATACTCTTCAACTGAAAAACAAAACAAAACAATGTGGCTACAATTTCAACTCGCGACATCAAAATCAACCACAGACTAGGAAACACAGATGAGCGCTCGCTAACTTGCTAAAGTACTCCTCTCTGAGCAACAACAGGTTTGTCCAGCTGACCAATCAGAGCAGAGTAAGCTTATGGAAGCGAGGGGTTTACAGACATTACACTCAAAACAGATTCGAACAAACCGTTTCAAAATCATGCACAAGTATAAATGTATATTCTGGGAAAATTGCAGTTCATTTATTAAATCTCTTATATTCACAACTGATTGTCTCTGTGTGCTGACCACAATTCAAAGTCCCTGAATGTTGATCTTGCTACATGCTAAGTTACTGCAAGTACTGACTAAAGTAGGAAAGTTACTCTTTCTTGGACAGAAAAATACTCTTTCCTTGAATTGATAAATGATTATACTGTCAGATCTAATAATATTGATTCTGCTACAGTTAATTCTGAGATCTGAGCTAAATATTCATAATTAATTATATCCAGTTATATCATAAAATTTTCCCTTTTGAGCTAATTTGCTATAATATAGATAGATAGATAGATAGATAGATAGATAGATAGATAGATAGATAGATAGATAGATAGATAGATAGATAGATAGATAGATAGATAGATGATAGCAATTTTACTTTGTCAAGTGGAGATGGCAGAAAAATGGCACAATTTTTTATGAAAAGAAATAATTATTGAACAAACATTATATATTTACATAAAAATATCTAATTATAGCATATAGATTTTTAATATTAAAATGATAAAAATAGCAGCACATAATGCTTTAAGACTTTTAATGATAAAAATTATTATTTTAATCTTTCATATTAGGAGTTTAAATTCATTTATTATCATTGACAGGTGTGATGATCAGTGGACTTGAGTTTTTACCTCCATCATTAGGGCATGGGCTAAAATATGGATAGAGTTTTTCAGTGAAAGACTGACCAGTGAAAGAGTAGATATGAGAGCTGGACTCCACATCATAAAAGGAGACCAGACCCTCCTCATAATTCACAAACACACCGACCCGCTGCGGCTTCACTCTCAGAGACAGAGACACAGAAGGAACAGAGAGAGCCTCATATTCATTTCCATTCCTCAGCCACACAGTCCAGTATCCATTACTGGGATTCAGTTTGATCTTTCCCTTCCTGTTAATGGATTCTCTGGCCACTCCTAAATCCCATTCAGTCTTTTCCTTCACCTGCACCTCAAAATAAAATCTCCCTGAGGAGAATCCCTCCTTTCCCAAAACACAGGCACAGTAATCAAATCTCTCTGGTTTGTCTGGGAGTTTCTGCTCAATGTCTCCATCTCTCACTTGTTTTCCATCATCAGACAGGATGAGATATGGTTGAGCTGTATCAGGATCCAGAGTCACATCCACTGAGAAAACAGAGAATATCCATCACAACCAACCAATACACACATTTTGTGATGCTGTTTTTAATATTTAATCTAGGGATGCATCGGCCGATAATGCTTGCGCGTTTTGTCAGTAAAGCCGGTTCTGTAATTAGCGGTAAATGCCATCAGGTGCGTGATTTCACGTTGAGCCGTATATACTACACACAGCCAGTATATAGGCTACGGCTACGGCTCAACGTGAAATCACGCACCTGATGGCATTTACCGCTGATTACAGAACCGTGCAAGTGATCGGCCGATAAGGATCGGTGCATCCCTAATTTAATCCATTGTTTTTTGTTTTTTTTATTGTAGTGCAGTAATGAAGCTGTGAGTGTATGAATGTAAACTAGTGTAGTATAGAGTCACACTGTACCTGCATACTGCTGCATCCACTTCAGCTCTCTAGACACTAATGACAAGAACATATGGCAAAATATATATTTATTTGTGGCCAAAATATATTGAAATGTATGCTGAATATACACTACTGCTCAAAAATTTTAAGAAGTCACTAAAGCTCATCAAGGCTGCATTTACTGTATTTGATCAAAAATACAGAACAAAATGGTAATATTGCAAAATATTATTACAATAAAAAACGTTTTTTTATATACTTTAAAATACAATTTATTTTTGTGATGCAAAGCTGAATTGTCATCAGCTGTTACTCCAGTCTTAAGTGTTACATGATCTTTCAGAAATCATTATGCTGATTTATTATTAGAATTATTAATGTTGAAAACAGTTCTGGTGCTGCCAAATATTTTTTAGGACCTGTGATTCTTTGATGAATATTGAGTTAAAAAGAACAGCATTTATTCAAAATATAAATCTTGTCTAACAATATAAATCTTTGCTATCACTTTCTATTAATTTAACACATCCTTGCTGAATAAAAGTGTTTATTTCTTTAAAAAATGAGAATAAATATTTACTGACCCCAAAGATACAAATTACATTTTAATTTAATTTAAATTAAAAAACATTGTTTTACAACATAATAATATTTCCCAACATTACATTTTTTTTCTGTATTTTGATCAAATCAACACAGCCTTGATGAGCAGAAGAAGCTTCTTTAAAAACATACAAAAAAAGCTTTTGTAGTGTATGTTGCAAACAGTGAAGCTCAATTAAATATATTTTTGAAATAGTAAATATATTTAGTTCCAGCAATCATTTATAAATATATTTCTGTTGCAAGAAAATGCTTTTTTTGGACAAAAAAGGAGGTCAAAATTTATTTTTAAAATGCTTTTTAAAAATATTTTATATATGGCCTAAAATATATTACTAGAACATATATTTGAGCAAATATATTTTTTTGCCCATTTTTTATATATTTTGTAAAATGTATTTTATATATAGAAATATATATATAAAAAAATATACAGAAATGTGCCAAAAATAAATCAGTAGAAAATATATTCATGTAAATTAATTAGGTCAACCGGAACCGAAAACACCTCCCATAACACCTGATGCACTCGTTGCATCGTAAAAAGAATGGCATCTACGCTAATATTAGTCTGTTTCATTCTTATTCCGAGGTCACCGTAGCCTCCAGACCCAGCCTGTATCCGGATCAGATGGTCACTGCAGTCCCCCGGATCCAGTCCGTACCCAGCTTAGATCATGGATCACCACCTGGAGATGACTTCAATAGCCGTGGATGTCAACCAGATGAGCTCCAAGGCGGATCATCAATAAAGACCTCGCCAACCTTGACGGCCATCGGCGCTACACCACAGGATCCTGATGAGTTCTCTACAATCAGACATTGGTACAAACTGTTGTTTGGTCTGGCCAGAGGAGAACTGGTCCCCCGACTGAGCCTGGTTTCTCCCAAGGTTTTTTTCTCCATTTCTGTCACCTGTGGAGTTTTGGTTCCTTGCCGCTGTCGCCTCTGGCTTGCTTAGTTGGGGACACTTTCCAGCGATATCGTACACTATTTGAACTGAACTGACGATGATATCACTGAATTCATTGATGAACTGCTTTTAACTGAAAATTGATTGTTACAATAATGCGTTACTTACACACTATTGTGCTGTTTAAATACTGTGCAGTTGCTTTGACACAATCTGTATTGTAAAAGGCGCTATATAAATAAAGGTGACTTGACTTGACTTGACTTAAATGTATTTTCAAACATATTTTGGCAAATATATTTCTTGGTATTTGAATGTATAAATATATATTTAAAAAAATACATCTTTTAAATATATTAATATATTTTCATTTTAAATTCTATGCAAAACGTTGCAAAGTATCTGTAAAATTAACATTTTGGCTGTTATTTTAAGTATTACATCATTATCATAGAATTTCATAGAAATGTATGTAAAATTACAAAAATAATAGTGATAATAATTCATGAAATCACCACCAGATGGTGCAAATGGCACCAAATTTTACTATTTTTTAAAAATAGTAAAAAAACAAAACAAAAAAACAAAACAAATAAAAACAACAAAAACAACAAAACATGGTCAAATGACCGGCAGAAACACCTCCCTAACAAAAACTGTTAAACTTTAAGTAAAATAAAGTGCAAAAATTTCTTTAAACTTAAAAATAAATAAATAAAGTCAAATTACTTGCAGCAAAAGAATAAACGCTACCAGATCTCTCACGATCTGAGCATCTTCATTTATTACAAACCTGACTTAATTTTATACAAAAGTTCATTTCAAGAATTAACAGAGTTTCAGATGTTGATGTTTTGTTGAAAATATTAAAGTTCGGTGTTTGCATTAGTTGAGCTCTTGACTCTTGATTAAAATGATTTTGTCTGGCTGCTTTAACTCTGTGTTTCTAAAACCTGTTTGTTAAAGCAATAAATACAAGGGAAAACTGGTCATCAGTAAGAAGATATTAAGAATAACACATTAAGAGACTAGCTTTGTTAACTACTGGGGCTATTGACTATTAAGCTCTATGTTTTAGATGCACAGAGACATCAAGAATCAGCGCATGAATCTCAACAGTGGTGACAATCAACAAAAGCTTTGTTTTGTGAATCTATAGGTTGTTTTGTGATGTTAAAAGCTGATTTATTTATCTGAATATTTTGTCACCATTGTTGAGATTGTTGAGAATGATTTTGTATTCACTAATGCAAATATGTCTATATATACATCAACTAATCCATGTGTTATTGCATTTTACAAAGAATGTCATGAAAAAAAAATCTGTTTTTCTGTTAAATTGTTTCATGAAAATTTACATGGATTTCTATTGTGATTAATGCCATTTCACCTTTTTTTATTACAATTTTTTTTTTAACTTAAGGTATCTCATCAGAATATTTCAAGAAATACCTGTTTTGTAAAACATTTAATGAAAAATTCTATAAGAGTTCTGTAAGTGCATATTTAAATTAGTATATTTTACTTTAGTTTATGGTTTCTGTTTGGTAGCCATTGCTGTCAACAATTTAACTGTTTTTTTACCAGTGTTTTTTACAGTGTGTAAAATGGCCCAAAATATGTACAAAAATATATACATTTAAAAAATATATTTGAATATATATATTTTTTTGCTGTATAGTTAATGTTATATTTAAAGAATAGAGTACATCATCATGTTTCTATCTGATCAGTGTATGTATTGATGTACCAGTTTGTGTGAGTTTCTCATCTATAGTGTCCTTCAGTTGAGTCAGATCTCTCCTCAGAGTCTCCAGACTCTCATGAGTCTTCATACTGATCTCAGGCCAGTTCCTGGTGTTTGTAGGGCTGCACAGGGATGAGTGAATCTACAGCAGGAGAGAGGAGAAATCCTTCAGCATGGGGAGTGTTCTGGTGTCATATACTGCATTATGATTGATCAGAGAGATCATGTTGACTGACCTGTAGGAGGTGGAGGTGATCTTCAGTGTGTGAGAGCTGCTCCAGCTCAGTGTTTCTCATCTTTAGCTCAGTGATCTCCTGCTCCAGCTCTTCAATCAGCTCTTCCTCCTGTTTCTCTGCTGCTTTCTGCTGCTCCTCCATCATCTCCAGCAGTTCAGTCTGATATCTCTCAATGGAGCGGATGAGATCAGTGAAGAGCTCCACATGGGCTGCTTTCTCCTTCTCTGTGTTTCTCTGCTCAACCAAAACAGTCAACAAATTATTAGCAGTGTTTACTAAGAGAAGAATCTGTGTTACTGTTGCTCATACAATTTTTTTCCAGATACATAAATGTGTTTTTAAAGGGTTTCAGAATCCCTCAACTGAAGTATTAAACTTCATCCTGCACTGTTTGCACTGAATGATTCCTCAAATCATGTGTTGTTCAATCATGTTGAGGAGAGGTGTGCTATTTCTTTACTAAGTGATCAGGTCACAGTCATGTTGATATTCAGACCATCAGTGTGGTTACAAGTGTACAACAATTAAATAAATAAGTTAATGATAACTAACTTACATTTTAGACAAATTATTATCCTTGTTTGTATTTGCTCTGATCCCTAAATATACTAGTTGGAAACAAAGCTGCAACAAACTGTAGTGTTGATTCATTCCTGTTTTTAAATGAATCATTTGAGCGAATAAATCAAAATCAATGACTCAATCATAGAGAGGTTTATTTGTCGCCACCTACTGATGTAACAGTGTAACCTATAGAAAGAGTCACTGTAAAACCCCCACTATTAATACACAGCGCGCTTCTCAAAACTCATATTAATGCTTCTTCATTTGACACTTCAAAGGGCCCTTCAGACTGAAAGATTTCCAATGATTCAAGTGATGGACACTTTATACTCCCTTGATTCTTTGTGCATGTTTAACTTGTGACACAGATGTTGTAAGACAGCACAGAAGTGTGTTCGATAGACACCATTAGTTGGTTCCCTACACCCTTTATTCCTTCAAAGCACTAACTCTAGTGAGTAAACCCTTCAAAGGGATCATGGCATAGAGATGAGCTCTTCAGAGTAGAACACAGCCACACAGCTAAACTAAAGCAACCAAATTATATATAATAATTATTTTATAACAATATTTTAAACTCACTTTTCTGACTTCTGCTGATTGTTTGATGTCTTGAATCTTCTTTGTTCTGTCCTGGATCATCTGCTGCACGTCTTTCTGTGTCTTCATCAGTTCAGTCTATAGAGAGAACAACTCAGACTTGTTTATCATAAAACAGAACTTACAGTATGTTTTCATAATGAGCTTTTATTTCACAAAATGAAATAAAATCTGATTTCTCATGATATCAGTCCTTTAAAACTACAATAACTTCTACCTTCTTCTCTTGACTCTCCTCTTCTATAGGAACAGTGTTGTGGTTCTTGTGGTCTTTCACAGAGCAGAATGAACACACACATGTCTGATCATCTCTACAGAACAGATCCAGAGGTCTCTCATGTTTCTGACATATATAGTCCTCCAGATTACTCACAGGATCCATCAGTTTGTGTTTCTTCAAACGTGCCACTCTCAAATGAGGCTCCAGGTGAGTTTCACAGTAAGAGCTCTGACACACCAGACACGACTTCAGGGCTTTCAGCTTTCTCTCCTCACAGAAATCACACAGAACATCAGTTGTTTTCTCTGGAGTTTTCTTTTTATAGTGACCTACAAGCTCTCTGAGTGTGGTATTAATCTTGAGATCAGGTCTTTGCTTGAATGTTTCTTTACAGTATGGACAGCTGCAGGTCTGACTGTTGTCCCAGCACTTATTCAGACAGGTCTTGCAGAAGTTGTGTCCACATGGAGTGCTGACTGGATCAGTGAACACGTCCAGACATATAGAGCACTGAAGATCCTCAGACAGAGGACCACTGGAGGATGACATTACTGGAAAGAGACATTATTTAGAATTAGTGTGAACTCCTTTAATACTGTTTATGAAGAATCCCATGAAGAATGTAAAGAGTTTGATGACTTTGAAGAAACTCAAATATATAAGAGATCATGTACAGTCAGATGGTCATTATTGTAAAATTAACCCAGAAGCTGATCAGAACTCAAATGTGAACCACATTACAACCACTTACCTAATAAATAAATAAATACATGAACAAGAATTATTGTGTCAAGCTGAAATTATTTTATCATCTGTTTTACATTCCTTAACTGTACATATTAAATATTATAAGAGAAAAGCAAAAGTTATTCATACACTGGGTTTTCTGGGTTGTTGACTTACTTGGACGTGAATCTTCAATACTCTTTCTCCTGGTTTTTCTTGCTGTTAGTGAAGATTCTGCCATTGTTCTTTCCCTCTTAAAGCCTCTTCAAGAAAAATGTTAGTTTCCATTTTTTTTAGACATAAAACCAAATTGTATGACAGCTATATCTATATTAAATTTATTAAATCTCATGTAAGAACTGATTTGAAACACAGTGAGTGACTCATAAACTCAGTGAACAATCTGAACTTTGACCTGCTGTTTAGATTAAAGAAAGTGCAAAGAACAAACAATATATTTTCCAACAGACATATATCTCTTATACATTTATCCACAAAATATATGATAAAGAGTCATTCTCATCTTGTTTAAAGTTCAAGTGATTTTCAGCTGCAGTGTAGCAGGTTTGTGTGCAGGTCATTTACTTCCTGTTTCTTTAGTCTTTACAAAACATCAAGAAATTTTTGTTAAAATGTGACAAAATGACAAAAACACCAATCTTTGCTCTACAATCAATCAAATGACATACTGTTAATACAGCTCTGATATAATTTAAGTGCTGTAAACAACTAAAGCAGTGGAGATTCTGACACGCTTAAACCTGCTTCTGTTCAACGTACTCCAGTCTGACATAAACCCTACTAAACCAGATCAGTTCCATTAGAAACCTGTTCAGGACAATCTCTCTTATATTTCCATCACTTACCTGTGAGTATCAGATGTGTCCAGAAGGGTCAATATTCTCAATATTCTGTTGTCTAAAGAGTTTGATCGTTTCAGACGTCCACAATGTTGCAGATAAAGTCTCACTTTCACTTTCTCTGAGTCTCTCTCTGAACTACAGTGATGTCAGAGCTCCTCCTGTATTCACACATTTACATTTGTGCCTGTATTCGGTGTGTTAGTTCATGTGTGTCTGTTTGATTAGCAACATTTGTAAAGCGTTTCTAGGTAAAATACTGATTAATTTACAGATGTTTACAGATATTCTTTTCTACTCTTATTTTAACACTTACTTGATTTGACCAAAGTGCAAATGAAAGTGATAACAGGTGCTTGAGTGGCAACAGCAGAACAACCCCCAAAAGGTAATGGTTTTGCAGATGGTGTCCACAGACAATTGCTCTCTCCTTGTCCTTCCTGACTGATTCATCTCTAGTCCTGTGTTTTGTCAGAGTCCTTCTCACTCCGTGTATAATGAGGCAGTACCTGTAACTCAATCACGTTACATAGACAGTCCAGTTCCTCCAGGATGACACATCCATACGTGCTGTCACAAGGAGGTTTGGTGTGACTCCTAGCACAGTCTCAAAATCATGGAGGAGATACCAGGAGACGGCCATTACATGAGGAGAGCTGGCCAGAGTCATAGAAGGACAACAAACCTGCAGCCAGACCTGTGTCTGCTCCTTTGACCAAGGAGAAACAGGAGGAGCACTGCTAGAGTCCTACAAACTAACCTCCAGTAGGTGACTGGTGTACATGTTACTGACCAAACTGTCAGAAACAGACTCCATGAGGGTGGCATGAGGGCCTGTCGTCCTGTAGGGGGACCTGTGCTCAGTTCAGTATCATCACCTCGATTGGCATTTGCCAGAGAACACAAGAATCAGCAGGTCCACCATTGGGGCTCTGTTGTCTTCACAGATGGGAGAAGGTTCACACTGAGCATTTTTGACAGATGTTAAAGAGTCTGGAGATGATATGGAGAATGTTACGCTGCCTGCAACATCATCCAGCATGACTGGTTTGGCAGTGGGTCACTGATGGTATTGGAGAGGAGTATCATTGGAGGATCACACAGACCTCCATGTGCTAGTGAACGCTACCCTTGCTGCTGTTAGGTACCGGGATGAAATCCTCAGAGCCGCTGTCAGATCTTATGTTGGTGCAGTGGGTCCTGGGTTCCTCTTGGAGAAGGACAATGCCTGGCCTCATGTGGCTGGAGTGTGTTTGCAGTTTCTGGATGATGAAGGGATTGATGGCATTGACTGTCTGTCACGTTCCCCAGAACAATTTCCACATTACATAATGTTTATAAGTAATGATCAACTTAAATATTTTGTTAATTCCCTCAAAGTAAACTGTTTTGATTAATTTAAAGTGTAATAAATCACACAACAACTTTGAGGAGTATCATCTTCATTCCTCACACCTGTCCTGATATTCTCTGGCCTCCTCAGTGGATTTGATGCTTCACATTGAAACTGCAGCTGTAGATGATTTGATAAAGGCTGACAGAGTGACAGAGAAATATTAATGTACACATTATAAATATGCAAATAATCTTGAGTGCTGTCTATATTTCAGTTTTGTGTCCCATATTTATAGTAGATGAGCATCAGTCATGTCCAAAAGTGTCCAGTAGAGGCCGGCATTCTCTCTCAGTGACTGCTGTTATCAGTGTTATATGTGTCAGATGTGATACGCTCACACCTGGGGCCTGTAGCATGAAGCTGGTTTAGCTGGTTTGTCAGGTAAGTTTCAGTTTAGTTTGTGGATACTCTGGGTTTTAGGAACCATGAAAGTGGTTTTAGCGGTGTTCATCGACACAGTAACTTACGCTCCACAGCTAACTTGTTTCAGGGCAGTTCTGGTTCTGGTTTACAGATCTTGGACTTCATTCATAAAATGTTGAGCAGAAACCATCCTAAATTTGATTTAATGATCATCTCTCGAATATGAGTATGTGTGATTCATAGAATGAAAATACGTGGAGAAAATGTCTCTCTTTCAGATGTGAATCGCAAATGATCTGGAACTTGTGTGCACCTGAATTGTTTCTGATTTCTGCCTTGTACACGACTCCTAATTAATGTCATTAACATAATATGTATATTATAAAATATCACCAGTCATCATCCAAATCATTTAATTTAGAACAGCGAGCTGCAAGAACAGCTTACATTTCCAAAAACCTGCAAAACTCCGACAAGAAAAGTGTGTATATCTGCTCAGACCCTGATGTGATGCTAAGCACTTCTCCAAGTCAAAAGCAGTTTTTATAAATATGAGCACTGATGTGGATTTAAGCTTATTAAGATCAAATCTGTACACTTTATAAATGAGGCCCCTGAATCCAAATTCGGCCCCAATCAGCTCCGAGAAAAGTGACACATCTCTGACACAAGTCACTCCCCCAGTTTCTCATGCTCCAAATTAAAGGGCACTACATCGCAAGATACATTTTTAGGATAAAATCGTCTGGCTTTTAGAGACAATAAATTATTTTGATTATTTATAATTTATCATTTATATTATTTATTTATATTTATATTATTTATATAATTAAAGGGCACTTCAGGAAGGAGACACCATTTGTAAGAACATTCCAAATGAAAGTGAACAGTTAGTAAGAAATCCGTTAGTAAGGAAACATGTGATGGTCCAGGGGTAAGTATAGTCCTAAAGAGCCACAGTCACAGCCACAGCTCTCTAGGACTGAACTTGTCTACTCCTGTCATGATCAATTTAAGAAACTAATTTCTAGTTAGTGATCATGTGATTTCGGGATACAGGTTCTCACAATGCATTTTGAAGCAAAGTTGGGATTGATTTTGACTTCACATTAAAATGTAAGAATAATTAAATATGTCATTATTTTAATGTAATAAATTTCCCGTCTGTGATAGAAATGAAAGAGGTTTTGTAAAGCAAGTTAAAGCAAATGAAATGTTTAATGTAAAAAAAAAAAAAAAAAAAAAAAACGATAACACTTTCTGTGAAGTCCATAGGGGAGAGTGGGGTGAGTTGCGCCAGTTTTTACTCAAAGTACCTTTATAGTGAAGCCATGACAGTAATACCTCCAATTAAAGTATGTACATATATTTCAGGATGTGGTGCATCTCTGAGGACAATATCATTGGATCTGAAATAAACTGATTCAGAATTTTAGCTTTCAGGAAAAAAGTGGTCTCGTGTCACAACTTACCCCTGGTGCAGGTTAAATTGTGCTTTTGGGGAGAATGTTATGAACTGTAATGCAATATAAAATCAAGACAAATTTAATACAAAATTACTAATTTACGGTTTATTTATAGATATTGTTACCCTATTAAACTATTGGCATGTTATATTTTCTGCTTTTCGGAAAACACAAAAAACGAAAATACGCAATATATGATATTTGTCAATCATTAGAACGCTCTCTGTCAACAAAGCACTGTCTGTCAATTATGTAACATATAAGAATAAAGTGACTTTTATCTGAACAATTCTGAACATCCCATTGTGACTTAGGCCACTTAAAAAACTGAATAAAACTTCTCTTTAATAACAGTGCAAACTCAAAACTCAAAATAATAGTGTTAGCTAAACTAAACAAATCGCAGGTAAATCAAACACTGATGAGGCACGCTCATCTCCTCACACAGATTATCCCCAGTGGGTATGTGGGTCTAGATCAGGGCTGCCCAACCCTGTTTTTGGAGATCTACCATCCTACAAAGTTCAGCTCCTACCCGAATCAAACACACCTGAACCAGCTAATTCATCTTTTAGGTAGCACGTGATAATTACAGACAGCTGTGTTGGAGCAGGGCTGGATCTAAAGTCTGCAGGTAGGTAGATCTCCAGGATCAGGGTTGGGCATCCCTGGGGGGTGTTCCATAAAACAAGTTTACCAAATAAGTCAGGCTTATTTCAGTTAGTCTGACTTATTTTGAGCCAAATCAAGTGACAATAAGTCAGACTAACTAAAATAAACCTGACTTTTTTGGTAAACTTGTTTTATGGAACACCACTCTGGTCTAGATTGTCTAGATCCAGACTACTACTTAACATCCCACAGGCACAACTTAACCCTGTCCCTTTGGCACAAATCACCCCATGCCCGACAATTTTGAAAGACTAGCATGATCCCACAGTTTAGAGCTAACATTATACTAACTGTATAGACTCATTGTGTAGCCTACTAAAGCACTAAAACATGGTAAAACATTTTCAAACTTGTAAATAATTGTTCAGACGCAACAATCAGAATACCTTGTTCATATAAATTTTACTTTGAAAGGCAAAAAAAAAAAAAATGTTTTTTTGAGCTAAAATGTCCTTAGATCTCATGCCATGTGTCTCTCTTCTTTGGGCGATGGGTTAATTGGAGGGCTCTTCAAAAGTATGTGGTCAAATGACCAATTTCTTCTATGGTTTTCTAGAAACAAAGGGTGGAACTACTTCCCATACTTTATGATAATTACAAATTTGTGGTTATAACTTTTAAGAGTATGATTATTTATAACACAATGAACACAATATTAAATATAATGGACTTTACCATATCTTGACATTGTTTATTTAACATCAGTACTTTATCTTGTGAGTGGTTAGGTGTTGAGTGTTATTTTCAGTGTTTCCTGTGAGGCTAATGTTCATTTTGATGTGAGCTAGTTAATACTCTTCAACTGAAAATAAAAAACAATGTTTTATATGGCTTTAATTTCAAGTTGCGACATCAAAATCAACCACAGACTAAGAAACACAGATGAGCGCTCGCTAACTTGCTAAAGTACTCCTCTCTGAGCAACAACAGGTTTGTCCAGCTGACCAATCAGAGCAGAGTAAGCTTATGGAAGCGAGGGGTTTACAGACATTACGCTCAAAACTGATTCAAACAAACCGTTTCTAAATCATGCACAAGTATAAATGTATATTCTGAGAAAATTGCAGTTCATTTATTAAATCTCTTATATTCACAACTGATTGTCTCTGTGTGCTGACCACAATTCAAAGTCCCTGAATGTTGATCTTGCTACATGCTACATGCTAAGTTACTGCTAGTACTGACTAAAGTAGGAAAGTTACTCTTTCTTGGACAGAAAAATACTCTTTCCTTGAATTGATAAATGATTATACTGTCAGATCTAATAATATTGATTCTGCTACAGTAAATTCTGAGATCTGATCTAAATATTCATAATTAATTATAACCAGTTATATCATAATATTTTCCCTTTTGAGCTAATTTGCTATCATATAGATAGATAGATAGATAGATAGATAGATAGATAGCAATTTTAGTTTGTCAGGTGCAGATGGCAGAAAAAATGGCACAAATGTTTATGAAAAGTTAAATAATTATTGAACAAACATTATATATTTACATAAAAAATATCTAATTGTAGCATATAGATTTTTAATATTAAAATGATAAAAATAGCAGCACATAATGCTTTCAGACTTTTAATGATAAAAATCATTATTTTAATCTTTCATATGAGGAGTTTACATTCATTTATTATCATTGACAGGTGTGATGATCAGTGGACTTGAGTTTTTACCTCCATCATTAGGGCATGGGCTAAATAATGGATAGAGTTTTTCAGTGAAAGACTGAGCAGTGAAAGAGTAGATATGAGAGCTGGACTCCACATCATAAAAGGAGACCAGACCCTCCTCATAATCCACAAACACACCGACCCGCTGCGGCTTCACTCTCAGAGACAGAGACACAGAAGGACCAGAGAGAGCTTTATATTCATTTCCATTCCTCAGCCACACAGTCCATTGTCCATCACTGGGACTAGCTGTGATCTGTCCCTTCCTGTTAATGGATTCTCTGGCCACTCCTAAATCCCATTTAGTCTTTCCCTTCACCTGCACCTCAAAATAAAATCTCCCTGAGGAGAATCCCTCCTTTCCCAAGACATTTACACATTTATCAAATCTCTCTGGATTGTCTGGGAGTTTCTGTCTAATGTCTCCATGTCTCACTTGTTTTCCATCATCAGACAGGATGAGTTCAGGATGAGCTGTATCAGGATCCAGAGTCACATCCACTGAGAAAACAGAGAATATCCATCACAACCTACCAATACACACATTTTGTGATGCTGTTTTTAATATTTAATCTTTTTTATTGTTATTATTTTATATTGTAGTGCAGTAATGAAGCTGTGAGTGTATGAATGTAAACTAGTGTAGTATAGAGTCACACTGTACCTGCATACTGCTGCATCCACTTCAGCTCTCTAGACACTAATGACAAGAAAACATATGGCAAAAAATATATTTATTTGTGGCTAAAATATATTGAAATGTATGCTAAATATACACTACTGCTCAAAAGTTTGGGATTGGTAAGATTTTTTAAGTTTTTTTTTTTTAAAGAAGTCACTAAAGCTCATCAAGGCTGCATTTACTGTCTTTGATCAAAAATACAGAACAAAATGGTAATATTGCAAAATATTATTACAATAAAAAACGTTTTTTTTATATACTTTAAAATATAATTTATTCTTGTGATGCAAAGCTGAATTGTCATCAGCTGTTACTCCAGTCTTAAGTGATCTTTCAGAAATCATTATGCTGATTTATTATTGAAAACAGTTCTGGTGCTGCCAAATATTTTTTAGGACCTGTGATTCTTTGATGAATATTGAGTTAAAAAGAACAGCATTTATTCAAAATATAAATCTTGTCTAACAATATAAATCTTTGCTGTCACTTTCTATTAATTTAACAAATCCTTGCTGAATAAAAGTGTTTATTTCTAAAAAAAAAAAAGAGAATAAATATTTACTGACCCCAAACTTTTGAAAAGATAGTATATATTGTTAGAAAACCTTTATATTTTAAATAAATGCTGTTCTTTTTAACCTTTTATTGATCAAAAAATTTATCACAGGTTGCAAAAAATATTAAGCAGCACAACTGTTTTCAACATTGATAATAAATAAATGTTAAAATAAATGTTAGAATGATTTCTAAGTAATGATTCTGAAAATGTAACTTTAATTACAGATATAAAATACATTTTAATGTAAATAAAAAAAAACATTGTTTTACAACATAATAATATTTCCCAACATTACATTTATTTTTTGTATTTTGATCAAATCAACACAGCCTTGATGAGCATAAGAAAAAAAAAAAAAAAGCTTTTGTAGTGTATGTTGCAAACAGTGAAGCTCAATGAAATATATTTTTGAAATAGTAAATATATTTAGTTTCAGCCATCATTTATAAATATATTTCTGTGGCAAGAAAATGCTTTTTTTGGACAGAAATATACAGAGGTCAAAATATATTTTTAAAATGCTTTTTAAAAATATTTTATATATGGCCAAAAATATATTACTAGAAAATATATTTGAGCAAATATATTTTTTGGCCAGTCTTTTTTACATATTTTGTAAAATTTATTTTAGATGTAGAAATATATATATAAAAAATATACAGAAATGTGCCAAAAATAAATCAGTAGAAAATATATTTATGTAAATGTATTTTCAAACATATTTTGGCAAAAATATTTCTTGGTATTTGAATGTATAAATATATTTTTTTTAAAAATACATCTTTTAAATATATTAATAGCCTATATTTTCATTTTAAATTCTATACAAAACGTTGTAAAATTACTAACAGCATCTGTAAAATTAACATTTTGGCTGTTATTTTAAGTATTACATCATTATCGATGCATTACAGTAATTCTCATTTTTATTCAGACAAATACTGTATTATTTAGAGTTTTTCACTTTTTTCTTAAATTTCATAGAAATGTATGTAAAATTACAAAAATAATGGTGATCTCTCAAGATCTGAGCATCTTCATTTATTACAAACCCGTCTGACTTAATTTTATACAAAAGTTCATTTCAAGAATTAACAGAGTTTCAGATGTTGATGTTTTGTTGAAAATATTAAAGTTCGGTGTTTGCATTAGTTGAGCTCTTGACTCTTGATTAAAATGATTTTGTCTGGCTGCTTTAACTCTGTGTTTCTAAAGCCTGTTTGTTAAAGCAATAAATACAAGGGAAAACTGGTCATCAGTAAGAAGATATTAAGAATAACACATTAAGAGACTAGCTTTGTTCACTACTGGGGCTATTGACTATTAAGCTCTATGTTTTAGATGCACAGAGACATCAAGAATCAGCGCATGAATCTCAACAGTGGTGACAATTGATGACAAATTGTTTCATGAAAATTTCCATGGAATTATTTTGTGATTTGTGTCATTTGACCTTTTTTATTATTTTTTTTTTAACTTAAGGTATCTCATCAGAATTTCAAGAAATACCTGTTTTGTAAAACATTTAATGGAAAATTCTGTAAGAGTTCTGTAAGTGCATATTTAAATTAGTATATTTTACTTTATTTTATGGTTTCTGTTTGGTAGCCATTGCTGTCAGCAATTTAACTGTTTTTTTTTTTTTTTTTTTTACCATTGTTTTTTACAGTGTATACATAAAATGGCCCAAAATATGTACAAAAATATATACATTTAAAAATATATTTGAATATATATATTTTTGCTGTATGGTTAATGTTATATTTAACAAATAGAAAACATAACCATGTTTCTATCTGATCAGTGTATGTATTGATGTACCAGTTTGTGTGAGTTTCTCATCTATAGTGTCCTTCAGTTGAGTCAGATCTCTCCTCAGAGTCTCCAGACTCTCATGAGTCTTCATACTGATCTCAGGCCAGTTCCTGGTGTTTGTAGGGCTGCACAGGGATGAGTGAATCTACAGCAGGAGAGAGGAGAAATCCTTCAGCATGGGGAGTGTTCTGGTGTCATATACTGCATTATGATTGATCAGAGAGATCATGTTGACTGACCTGTAGGAGGTGGAGGTGATCTTCAGTGTGTGAGAGCTGCTCCAGCTCAGTGTTTCTCATCTTTAGCTCAGTGATCTCCTGCTCCAGCTCTTCAATCAGCTCTTCCTCCTGTTTCTCTGCTGCTTTCTGCTGCTCCTCCATCATCTCCAGCAGTTCAGTCTGATATCTCTCAATGGAGCGGATGAGATCAGTGAAGAGCTCCACATGGGCTGCTTTCTCCTTCTCTGTGTTTCTCTGCTCAACCAAAACAGTCAACAAATTATTAGCAGTGTTTACTAAGAGAAGAATCTGTGTTACTGTTGCTCATACCATTTTTTTTCACATACATAAATGTGTTTTTAAGGGGTTTCAGAATCCCTCAACTGAAGTATTAAACTTCATCCTGCACTGTTTGCACTGAATGATTCCTCAAATCATGTGTTTTTCAGTCATGTTGAGGAGAGGTGTGCTATTACTTTACTAAGTGATCAGGTCACAGTCATGTTGATATTCAGACCATCAGTGTGGTTACAAGTGTACAACAATTAAATAAATAAGTTAATGGATAACTAACTTACATTTTAGACAAATTATTATCCTTGTTTGTATTTGCTCTGATCCCTAAATATACTAGTTTGAAACAAAGCTGCAACAAACTGTAGTGTTGATTCATTCCTGTTTTTAAATGAATCATCTGAGCGAATAAATCAGAATCAATGACTCAGTCATAGAGAGGTTTATTTGTCGCCATCTACTGATGTAACAGTGTAACCTTTAGAAAGAGTCCCTGTAAAACCCCCACTATTAATACACAGAGTGCTTCTCAAAACTCATATTAATGCTTCTTCATTTGACACTTCAAAGGGCCCTTCAGACTGAAAGATTCCCAAGGATTCAAGTGATGGACACTTTATACTCCCTTGATTCTTTGTGCATGTTTAACTTGTGACACAGATGTTGTAAGACAGCACAGAAGTGTGTTCGATAGACACCATTAGTTGGTTCCCTACACCCTTTATTCCTTCAAAGCTCTAACTCTAGTGAGTAAACCCTTCAAAGGGATCATGGCATAGAGATGAGCTCTTCAGAGTAGAACACAGCCACACAGCTAAACTAATGAAACTAAATGATATGTAATATTTATGTCAACTATTTTATTATTATATTTAAACTCACTTTTCTGACTTCTGCTGAGTGTTTGATGTCTTTAATCTTCTTGGTTCTGTCCTGGATCATCTGCTGCACATCTTTCTGTGTCTTCATCAGTTCAGTCTATAGAGAGAACAACTCAGACTTGTTTATCATAACACAGATTAAACTTACAGTATGTTTTCATAATGAGCTTTTATTTCACAAAATGAAATAAAATCTGATTTCGTCATGATATCAGTCCTTTAAAACTACAATTACTTCTACCTTCTTCTCTTGACTCTCCTCTTCTATAGGAACAGTGTTGTGGTTTTCGTGGTCTTTCTCAATGCAGAACGAACACACACATGTTTGATCATCTCTACAGAACAGATCCAGAGGTCTCTCATGTTTCTGACATATATAGTCCTCCAGATTACTCACAGGATCCATCAGTTTGTGTTTCTTCAAACCTGCCACTCTCAAATGAGGCTCCAGGTGAGTTTCACAGTAAGAGCTCTGACACACCAGACACGACTTCAGGGCTTTCAGCTTTCTCTCCTCACAGAAATCACACAGAACATCAGTTGTTTTCTCTGGAGTTTTCTTTTTATAGTGACCTACAAGCTCTCTGAGTGTGGTATTAATCTTGAGATCAGGTCTTTGCTTGAATGTTTCTTTACAGTATGGACAGCTGCAGGTCTGACTGTTGTCCCAGCACTTATTCAGACAGGTCTTGCAGAAGTTGTGTCCACATGGAGTGCTGACTGGATCAGTGAACACGTCCAGACATATAGAGCACTGAAGATCCTCAGACAGAGGACCACTGGAGGATGACATTACTGGAAAGAGACATTATTTAGGATTAGTGTGAACTCCTTCAATACTGTTAAAAAACAATTTCATGATTAATGTAAACAGTGTCTAGAGAAAATCCTATATATATATATATAAGATCATGTACAGTTAGGTAGTGATTTTTTACAACATTAACCCTAGAAAAGTAAAAGTAGTTCATGCACTCATTCTTTAATGGTTTATTGACTTACATGGAGGTTCATGTTCAAAACTCTGTCTCCTGTTTTTTCTTGCTTTTGTTGATGTTGGTGAAGATTCTGCCATTGTTCTTTCCCTCTTAAAGCCTTTTCAAGAAAAACAAAAAACAAATGCACTTTTCATTAAAAGATATTTTTTCCCTTTAAGCCTCAAAACCAAATTAGATCACTTGAACTAAATCAATATTTATAATAAATTAAATAATTCATTTAAAACTATGACGTGCTGTTTAGATTAAAGAAAGAACATACACCCCCCCTCCCCAAAACAATATACACACATATAAATACATACATAATATATTCTGATCATGTATTTTTCCAAGCACGTTTCAAACCACATTAATTTTAAAAGTGACCGAGAATAATCATTTTCAGGTGATGTGCAATTATTAATGAGGAAAGGTGTGGCTTAAAGTGGCAAACACTTTAAATTCAGATGTACGTAATTATTAGGCAGATTTTTGCTATGGGTAAAAATGGTTAAAAAAAAAAAACAATAAAAAGACTTAATTGATGCTGAAATGTCAAAATTATAAAATGCTTTTCAGAAAAATACAATGCTCTGAATTTTTTCCAAACTAATAAATCATGACCATCAGACAATCAACCAGTTTGTCAATAATAGTCAGCAGGGTTGCAAAAAAATGCGCTGAAAAGAAAAGGTGCAAATTGGCAGCAATAGTAGAATTAAGTGGGAAACCACCAGAAAGCTTTTAGACTCCAGTGCCACCATTTTCCAGAACTGCAACCTCCCTGGATTCTCCAGAAGTACCAGATGCCTACTTTTTAGAGAATTTGCTAAGGTAAAGAAAGCTGAAACCGAACTCACACTTAACAAAAATCACAAGCTGAAGTGTTAAGATTTGGCCAAAAAATACATGAAAATCTATTTTTCAAAGGTCTTTGGACAGATAAAAAGAGAGTAGCACTTAAAGGTTGTATCAGCGATTTCTAGCCTGAAACATAAAGTGTCAATTTCAGCTGACCTTTCATCACGATCCGCTCGCTGCCTGCCCCATAAATTGTCTGTGAAAAAAACGCGTCTCTCTGGTCAGCCTAGGGTCCGAGATATGCCAAAAAAAACAATCGGCACTACCAACCTTTCCACACGTAAACAAACAGTGTTCCAACCAATCAGCGTCAGGGGTTTGGTGTTGTGGACTTTCGCTCCGCCTCCCTCACATCCCAGCACCAGTAGGAAAGTCCACAACACCAAACCCCTGACGCTGATTGGTTGGAACACTGTTTGTTTACGTGTGGAAAGGTTGGTAGTGCCGATTGTTTTTTTGGCATATCTCGGACCCTAGGCTGACCAGAGAGACGAGGTTTTTTCACAGACAATTTATGGGGCAGGCAGCGAGCGGATCGTGATGAAAGGTCAGGTAAATTTGACACTTTATGTTTCAGGCTAGAAATCGCTGATACAACCTTTAATAGACCAGACGGCTGAGCCTGTGGTTGGCTCAATGATGGACACAGAGCACCAGCTCGAGTCAGACGTCAGCACAGTGGTCAGGGGGTGCTGGTGTAATGGTGTGGGCTGTTATTAGTAATGATGATCTTGTTGGACCTTTTTGGGTTGCAGACAGACTAAAAATGGATTTTCAAAACTATTAACAATTTCTGGAAGACACTTTCTTCAAACAGTGGTGCAAGAAGCAGTCAGCATCATCCAGAAAGACCATAGTCTTCATGCAGGACAATGCTCCACCACATGCATTCAAGTATTTCACTGATTGTCTTGCCAGAAAAGGCTTCAAAGATGACAGAATAAATTTCTGGTCAACTCTCCTCACCTGATTTGAACCCAACTAATAACTTGTAGGCCCTTCTTAAGCATGAGATTTACATTGAGAGAAAACAGTACACAACTTTAAACAGCATCAACTGATCAAGAACAAATCAAGACATTGACTAATTATATGGATTGGTTATATTGGCTGCTAAAAACTTTGAAAGGAGATAAATATATTATTTGAATTTTGTATTTTGTTTTCTATTTTTTTTTATTTGTTTAAACATTCTTGATAAATAAAGAAATAGATAACTGATAGATTAAAAAAAGTCCTGAATAATTGTGCACACACACATATTTGAGAAAGTTGTAAGAACAAAATATAGTTGAACACTTGCTTGTAGCATTGTACTTATTCGACAGTAAACTTAATAAATAAAAGCATATGTTGCATAATAAGTGCACACTGTGTGTATATATGGATCACGTTTGTGCTCAGTTTGTCTGCAGGTCATTTACTTCCTGTTTCTTTAGCCTTTATGTTGTGACTAAATGACAGAAACACCAAACTTTGCATTATGACCAATCAAATGACATACTAATTCTTATACAGTTTCAGTGCAGTAAACAACTAAAGCAGTGGAGTATCTGACTTCTGTTCAACTCACTCCAGTCTGATATAAACCCTATAAACCAGATCAGTTCCATTAGAAACCTGTTCAGGACAATCTCTCTTATATTTCTGTAATTTACCTGTGAGTATCAGATGTGTCCAGAGGGGTCTTTGAACGACTCAGTATTCTGTTGTTTAAAGAGTTTGAGTTTAGTTCATAGCGTCCATATTGTTGTTGATCAAATTAGTTTCACTTTCTCTGAATCTCTGAACTACAGTGATGTCAGAGCTCCTCCTGTATTTACATAATTACATTTGTCCCATGTATTCGGTGTTTGTCTGTTTGTATTGGGACTGATGTTTCTGTCAGCTCATGAAAAAGAGATTTCAGCAGACGTTTTTTTTGGCAACATTATAATAATGCATAATAATATTGCAACTAAACATTAGCGCTCTGCTCCCTCTGCTGGCGATGATATACCATTACATGCTGAACAACACGCTTATACTGGACTATATGTAGACTGTAAAACCCACAGGGAAGCGTTTCATAAATGCTGAGTAAATTGTGTAATTCAAATAAATTAGCAGAAAGCATTCTACAGACTAAAATAAATACAAGTGTGTTTTTGAACAGAACAAAACTGTTTTCGGATTAAGTCTTTGTCAGTCACCAGTTTCTGTACTTTATTGAACATCCTAATTCTGGGTTCTGTATATAGAAATCTTAATTAAATCAACCCTTCTATATTAATTTGTCCAAACTGCTGAAAAAAAAAACAAAAAAATAAATTAAAAAAAAAACAGAAACAATCACAGAATTTGTAATAGCTTTTATGGTTTTAATGGGAATTGTATTGGTTTCAGTGGAAACTGTAATGGTCTTGGTCTTCTATTGGTGACTTGTTAAAACCACTAAATCCTAATGGAATATGTCCCAAAACACACTACAGGAATGGTTTATGGTTAAATTGTTTGAAGTTGATGGTTTGTGGTGGCATTTGTGGTGGAAACCATTAGAATTTCTGTTTTGTTTTTTTGTTTTTGTAACCAGGGTGAACAGATGCAATCAGCAGTGAGTCCTACTGGTTAGAAAATCTAAATATTAATATAATAGCATCTCAAATGATGGGTTAATGTGAGAGTTAATGCATTAATTTATAAAATTAAGATTCATTTAGTTGTTTAGTCCCAATAGTGAAAGTATTAGCATATTTAATGTTGTTTAAGTCAATCATCATTATTGTTATTGTTCATTGTTACGCTTAGTGATTTGAACACTCAGTGTTGAAGTATTAACAGCACAATAAACCCACAAATGTCTATTAAAACAGTAAAGAGGATTATTCTGGATTTTAATGCTGACAATATATTTGATATACAATTTTGATATGTAATTTTGGACCATTTGTTTTACAGATATGGCACAGCAGTGAACTAAGAATAATTTAGAAAGTTTTGGCAACCATATAAGTAATGCCCTGGCAGCCAACAACATATACACAAACATCATTTATACAGTATATATATGGTGGTATATATATATGAAGTCTTCTAGATTACTCACTGGATCTATCAGTTTGTATTTCTTCAAACCACAATATTTTGGGTGAGCTGTTTGCAGTCACTGAGACCCCAGCTACAGCATGATTAAATGCAATAGAGGTGTGATGTGCATTCAGTTCTGTCTTTTGTTTAGGTTACAGTTGACTCAAAAAGTCCAAGTTCAAAATAAAACTCTATGAACCACTCTATTGTGAATTATTGTGACGCTGTATGAACCACTAATTTACTGTCACGGATTAGCCAGGTTCAGCCAGCAATCACCCAACGATCACCGTCACCTGCACGCAATCACCTAAGCACTACAAGAACCCTCACCACACACCGCTCATGGTCCAGGCTCGTTTGTTCGAAGCGGACTCATTGTGCAACTCTGCCAAAGTTCACAAGACCTACCTTGCGTCTTACCTGTGACTACTTACCTGTTTATCTGCTCTGTTCCAGTCTGTTCATAGATCGGCCGCGTCCAGTCTCCAGTGGGTGTGTGAGCCATAAGTCTGCGTCTCAACACCACCGGCGTGTGTGTGTCTCTCTTCGAAGTCCTCCTCTCGTCGTTCCTGCAAAAAGAAATCACCTTCAATCAAACTAACGATCCATTCAAGAATAACATTGCATCTAGTTCTACTTACCCGGCTCTGCACGTCAGCATCTTCATTGCTCTGCTGTTTGTAAATAAACCTCGTTATTGTCACTTACCTCTCTCGTCCGTCTGCTTCCTTAACACTTACAGGCTGTAAAATGAAGTTTGTCCAAACTCAACTGGTTTTGTGAGAGAATGCAAATATCTTTGCTAGAGAACACAAAAGCTTTTCCGAAGAAACGCAACATTAGCCTACTTCATGGAATGCAAAAGTTTTGCAAGAGAATGAAAAAAATATATATATTTTTTTTCCACCCACCCCATTTTTTCCAACACCACGTCCCTTTAGGGGCTCCGTAGAATCCCTTGACAAAGGGCCCTTCCAGAAATCCATTAGCAAGGGGAACATTATGGACCAGGAGTAAACAAGTTCAGTCCAAACCCTGGAAAAACCACATCTGCTTATAGTCTTAGTAATCCTGAAGACATTGATTATCTTGTTCAGGGCCGTGCAGAGACCTTTAAAGGGGCAGGTGCTCAAAGTATAAAAAGGGCTCCTGGAACAAGGCATTTAAGAGCCCTTCGGGTCCATCACCTCATTGTAGGCATCCAGTTACTTACGTAATAAGTAACAATGTCAATAATAAGTCAAATAATACATTATTCAAAGTCTTAATTGCATTTATGTTTAGTTCAGGACTCAAACAACAGAATTAGTAATATTTTTATCACTATAAAAGGGGCTCTCTAAATAGGGCTGTGCTCAAAACATCAGTACAGCAATACTGTACTGTATATTGTGACACATTCCTTGCTGATATACATATCATTACAGAGGCTTCTAGCAGCCAATGCTGTGAAGCAGTTCTGAGAAAGAAATGGAACATAAAAGACCATTTTGATGTCTAAAAGATTGAAAAATATTTTCTTTGGACCTTTTAATTTTGATTAAAAATTGTTGTGTATTAAATTGTCTTTTTGTTTAACACAATAATAAAGAACAGCTGTTATATTAAACTCTGTGTGGTCAATATTGAAAATATCTGTGGCCCCTGATGTATATTGTATTGTAAGATTGTAGACGGTAGAATATTAAGGCATAAAATGGCATGATTTATAATTCAGATACAGGTTCACACAAAAACAAAATATATTGTACAATGGAATGTCAGCCTTTACACCATTAAAAGGGATAAATCGAGTTTATAATTTATTATATTTTATTTAAAACATAAATAGTACTGTCTTAATTGTTTAGATTTTTAGAAGGCACATTAACATCTTTCACATTTACAACTCTATGTGTTTGCTGCATAAAAACTAGGTCGATAATTGCAATAATTTGACCATAAAGAGCTGAAAAATGTGGAAATAAAAATTCATTCTCTGTCACAAGGGGGCGCTTTAGAAGCGCTGAAATACTACGGTTTCCATGGGAACGGCTGAACACAAAGCAGCAGCATTAACGCAGTTTTATCAGACGTGAAATGAAAATGCAAACGACACGTTTCTGAGGACAGTCGGTTCCCTTCAGATTCATTCATATAAAGACATCAGTGCCGCGTTTTGACTTTGAAACGTGCAGCGTGCATATTTATTCAATGACATCATTGCCTTCTGAAGTTTAATCCAGCCCTATCGCGTTTCTGGTCTTTCCATCCCCAAATGTAAGACCTCCTAAATTATAATTAAGTCTTTTCTTATACTATTTAACATATCTAAAACTTTTTATGGCCTTAAATTTGACACAACCTAATTGAGGAGTTTTTAAGGACCTGCAGGAGCCCTCTCCTTTACGATAGATTTACGATTTTTTTTTTCATGATGACATTAACATTATTGGCAGCTATTTCAGAGCAGACTACACATGCACAAACTATAAAAAAGTATAAATACTCGTGCATAATCTCTTTCCTTCACGTCATTCTTATGATAATAAGTAACGTTAAATCTGTTGAAAACGTACTCGGTTACTAACGTAACCTCGGTTCTCTCAGAGAGGGAACGAGTACTGCGTAAGCTAAGCTTACGCTTGGGGAAAATCCTTTCCGCGAGAGATATTGAAGCCAAAAAATTATCCTTAATTTTGTATTAATGTAAAACGCGTTGCCGCAGTGAGCAGACATAGGCGAGGCGTATTGCTTGCCTATTGGCTGCTCTGCAGCAACTGCAGCACCTATCGAGCGAGGCTTGGCGCGAAACCAGCTCCAATGAGAGCCTTTCGCGCCTAATACGTCATCTCCCGCCGAAAGTGGCGTGATCCAAGCCTATAAATATCGCTCGAAGGTAGCTACACTCTGGTTTTTTCATCATAAAAGCGCCCAGAGCACGCGCTTGCACGGCAAGGTACGCAGTACTCGTTCCCTCTCTGAGAGAACCGAGGTTACGTTAGTAACCGAGTACGTTCTCTTACGAGAGGTCTCTCGTACTGCGTAAGCTAAGCTTACGCTTGGGGACCCCATGTAAAACGCCGTGCATGCCAAGATCTGATACCATAGACCCGAGGGCGAATAGCCCGGGGTTCATATAGTGTTTGAACGTGCTTGAACATATAAGGGGATTAGGACCCTATAAACACTGGCTCCTGGTATATCCGGGCAGGTAAACGACCTGGATAAACTTGGAACATGGGTCTAGATATCTGTTAATATCTAGACCGATAGCAACTTGGCCTGTAGGGCGGGAACCTCCAAGTTGTAGAATCTTATGAATGTAGACGGAGAGGCCCAGCCTGCCGCCGTACAAATGTCTTGCAAGTTAATTCCACTCGACCAAGCCCACGACGAGGCCACGCCCCTCGTGGAATGTGCTCTGACACCCAGCGGGCATCGCATGCCCTTGGACTCGTACGCCAGTGCAATAGCATCCACTATCCATCTGGATAAAGTCTGTTTTGACGCAGCCATTCCTTTAGAATGCCCGTAAAACGAGACGAACAGCTGTTCTGTCTGTCTAAAAGCAGACGTGCGAGACACATAGACTCTTAGCGCTCTAACTGGACATAAGAGTCTCGCGTCAGCCTCATCATCCCCAACCGGCAGAGCAGACAGTGCGATGACCTGTGCTCTAAACGGTGTGTTAATAGACTTTGGCACATATCCATGCTTGGGTTTGAGTATAACTTTAGAGTCGTTAGGTCCAAACTCCATGCATGTCGCGCCCACGGAGAGCGCATGCAAATCTCCTACGCGCTTCACTGAAGCGAGCGCTAGGAGGAATATAGCCTTAAGAGACAGATATTTTAATTCAGCCGCCTGTAGTGGTTCGAATGGTCCGCCCTTCATAGCGTCCAGCACCACAGAAAGGTCCCAAGTTGGGACTGAAGGCGGTCTGGGTGGATTTAATCTCTTAGCTCCCCTAAGGAAGCGTATGATTAAATCATTCCTCCCTATTGACTGACCTAGCGTTGTCATCGAGAACGCTGCTATGGCCGCCACATAAACTTTGTCTAGTAGATGGCGCCCTAGCCTGTGTGATCGTTGATATCACTCCTGTGGGGAGTTCATCATATATTCCCTGGTGACCCATACATGAAGGGACCACAGCTCGGGGTGAGGGTGCCAAATCGCGCCGCCCGCCTGCGAGAGGAGGTCTCTCCTCACAGGTATTGGCCACGGTGAGATGCTCGTCATCTGCATCAGCGCTGTGGCTGGTTCCCCCAAAACGGCGCTATTAGCAGTATTGCACACCCTTCCTCCTTCACCCTCTCTATCACCTGAGGTAGGAGAGAGACTGGGGGAAAAGCATAAAGAGGACGGTGGGGCCGCGCATGGGCTAGCGCGTCCTTGGCTTTGGAAAAGAATTCTAGACAATGAGCGTTGTCCTGAGATGCAAATAGATCTATCTCCGCTCTGCCGAATGTTTTCCATAATAGTTGCACCGTCTGAGGGTGCAGCGACCATTCGCCCGCCGGAACATTGTTCCTGGACAGTCTGTCTGGTCCTATATTTAGGGTCCCCCGCACGTGCGCTGCCCTCAGCGAGCGCAGGTTGCGATGAGCCCATACCAGAAGGCGTTCTACAAGTGCATGTAGTTTTCTGGACCTGAGACCGCCCTGGCGATTTATGTAAGCCACTACCGATATGTTGTCAGAGCGGACTAATACATGACTTCCCTTCAATAAGGGAAGAAAATATGTCAGCGCATTCTCCCCTGCCATCATTTCGAGGCAGTTGATATGCAGCGATTTCTCGCGTTCTGACCACTGGCCGAACGACGGTCTGCCGTCTAGCAGCGCTCCCCATCCCGAGGTGGACGCGTCCGTGGACACTACTTTCACCTTCGAGGGTCTCTCTAGAGTGACACCTGTTTGGTACCAGCCGGCTGTTCTCCACGGCATCAGGGCTGTAACGCATCTCTGATTGATCGTGAGACGGAGTCGACCGGACGCCCACGCTCGGCGCGGCACTCGCGCTCTCAGCCAGAACTGCAGTGGGCGCATGCAGAGCATCCCTAACTGTAGAACTGATGATGCTGAGGCCATAAGACCTAACACTCTTTGAAAGGTCTTGAGCGGGGCAGACTTGCTGCGGCAGAGCGCGCTCACTGCGCTCTGAACGTTCAGCGCGCGCACTGACGAAAGCTTCGCTGTCATTGCCAGCGAGTCCACTTCTATGCCCAGGAAGGAGATATTCTGGCTGGGGTTCAGCGAGCTTTTCTCCCAATTGACTTTCAAACCCAAGTTCTCGAGGTGATCGAGTAACATGGTCGTGTGTTCCCTGAGCATTGAGTGAGATTGCGCTAAAATCAGCCAATCGTCCCAATAATTCAGTATTCGCACGCCTTTCTGTCTGAGCGGGGCGAGCGCTGCGTCCATGCACTTTGTAAATGTACGGGGTGCTAGGGACAAACCGAATGGCAGGACTGTGTACTGATAAGCTTGGCCCTCGAAGGCGAATCTCAAAAATCGCCTGTGACGCGACGCTATCTGTATTTGAAAATACGCGTCTTTCAGATCCACTGACACAAACCAGTCTCCTCGGCACACTTGTGCGAGGATTTTCTTGGTTGTGAGCATTCTGAACTTTCGCTTCACTAGCGCTTTGTTCAGTTGCCTTAGATCT
>NC_133372.1:1665002-1777684 GCF_049309525.1 Garra rufa | reverse complement strand
TGATGCATGTTCTTTGCTTTGGAGTAAATGTTTATTTGTCATGTTGTGATTAAAGCATATTTAATATAAAATGCCTTAAGTTTCAAGCATTATTTTTAATATCATGAACAGAAAATAACTTGTGTAATGCAATGAAAGAACACCTTTATACAATAATATTAAAATAAATATTTAAATATAATATTTAAATTTAAATAAAAAATAAATATTTTTTAAATGTTAAATATATCGTAAGATGCACAAATAAAGTATAATGTTTCTTGTGAAATAAAAGCAAATTACGCTCCATAACCGTGGGTGGCGCTGCTCTGATAAGAACGTAAGCTCCACCCCTCACTTCCGGTTCTGTGGCTGGGGTTCTGAAACTGGTGCTGCTGCGGGTCTGCAGTTGGATATTATTGCCAGTTTCTCATGCTCCAAATTAAAGGGCACTACATAGTAAGATACATTTTTTCGAATAAAATCGTCTGGCTTTTAGAGAAAATTATTTATTTTGATTATCCTATATTATTTATATAATTAAAGGGCACTTCAGGAAGGAGACACCATTTGTAAGAACATTCCAAATGAAAGTGAACAGTTGACGATCCCTTGATGAAGGGCCCTTGCAGAAATCCGTTGCTAAGGAAACATGTGATGGTCCAGGAGTAAGTTCAGTCCTAAAGAGCCACAGTCTTGAAGAGTTTAGCTCCAACCCTGAAAAAACCCTCACCTGCTTATAGTCTTAGTAATCCTGAAGACATTGATTATCTTGTTCAGGTGTGTTTGATTAGGGTTGGAGCTAAACTCTGCAGGACAGCGGCTCTCTAGGACTGAACTTGTCTACTCCTGTCATGATCAATTTAAGAAAGTGATTTCTAGTTAGTGATCATGTGATTTCGGGTTACAGGTTCTCACAATGCATTTGGAAGCAAAGTTGAGATTGATTTTGACTTCACATTAAAATGTAGGAATAATTAAATATGTCATTATTTTAATGTAATAAATTTCCTGTCTGTGATAGAAATGAAAGAGGTTTTGTAAAGCAAGTTAAAGCAAATTAAATGTTTAATGTAAAAAAAAAAAAAAAAAAAAACAATAACACTTTCTGTGAAGTCCATACTTTTATAAGGGTATTTCTAAGGCATTATCATGAGTGCATAATGCATAAAAAAAAAAATTAAAAAAAAATCAGAATATGTTATATATACTGATGGATAATCATAACAACAATTATTATACATTATAATACTTACAAATTTGTGGTTATAACTTTTAAGAGTAGGATTATTTATAACACAATGAACACTATATTAAATATAATGGACTTTACCATATCTTGACATTGTTTATTTAACATCAGTACTTTATCTTGTGAGTGGTTAGGTGTTGAGTGTTATTTTCAGTGTTTCCTGTGAGGCTAATGTTCATTTTGATGTGAGCTAGTTAATACTCTTCAACTGAAAATAAAAAAATGCAATGTTTTATGTGGCTTTAATTTCAAGTTGCGACATCAAAATCAACCACAGACTAGGAAACACAGATGAGTGCTCGCTAACTTGCTAAAGTACTCCTCTCTGTGCAACAACAGGTTTGTCCAGCTGACCAATCAGAGCAGAGTAAGCTTATGGAAGCGAGGGGTTTACAGACATTACGCTCAAAACAGATTCGAACAAACCGTTTCAAAATCATGCACAAGTATAAATGTATATTCTGGGAAAATTGCAGTTCATTTATTAAATCTCTTATATTCACAACTGATTGTCTCTGTGTGCTGACCACAATTCAAAGTCCCTGAATGTTGATCTTGCTACATGCTACATGCTAAGTTACTGCTAGTACTGACTAAAGTAGGAAAGTTACTCTTTCTTGGACAGAAAAATAATCTTTCCTTGAATTGATAGATGATTATACTGTCAGATCTAATAATATTGATTCTGCTACAGTTAATTCTAAGATCTGAGCTAAATATTCATAATTAATTATAACCAGTTATATCACAACATTTTCCCTTTTGAGCTAATTTGCTACAATATAAATGATAGATAGATAGATAGATAGATAGATAGATAGATAGATAGATAGATAGATAGATAGATAGATAGATAGATAGCAATTTTACTTTGACAAGTGGAGATGGCAGAAAAAATGGCACAGATGTTTATGAAAAGTTAAATAATTATTGAACAAACATTATATATTTACATAAAAAATGTCTAATTATAGCATATAGATTTTTAATATTAAAATGATAAAAATAGCAGCAAATAATGCTTTTAGACTTTTAATGATAAAAATCATTATTTTAATCTTTCATATGAGGAGTTTAAATTCATTTATTATCATTGACAGGTGTGATGATCAGTGGACTTGAGTTTTTACCTCCATCATTAGTGCATGGGCTAAAATATGGATAGAGTTTTTCAGTGAAAGACTGACCAGTGAAAGAGTAGATATGAGAGCTGGACTCCACATCATAAAAGGAGACCAGACCCTCCTCATAATCCACAAACACACCGACCCGCTGCGGCTTCACTCTCAGAGACAGAGACACAGAAGGATCAGAGAGAGCTTTATATTCATTTCCATTCCTCAGCCACACAATCCAGTATCCATCACTGGGACTCAGTGTGATATCTCCCTTCCTGTTAATGGATTCTCTGGCCACTCCTAAAGTCCATTTAGTCTTTCCCTTCACCTGCACCTCAAAATAAAATCTCCCTGAGGAGAATCCCTCCTTTCCCAAGACATTTACACATGTATCAAATCTCTCTGGATTGTCTGGGAGTTTCTGTCTAATGTCTCCATCTCTCACTTGTTTTCCATCATCAGACAGGATGAGATATGGTTGAGCTGTATCAGGATCCAGAGTCACATCCACTGAGAAAACAGAGAATATCCATCACAACCTACCAATACACACATTTTGTGATGCTGTTTTTAATATTTAATCTTTTAATTATTATTATTTTTTTTATTGTAGTGCAGTAATGAAGCTGTGAGTGTATGAATGTAAACTAGTGTAGTATAGAGTCACACTGTACCTGCATACTGCTGCATCCACTTCAGCTCTCTAGACACTAATGACAAGAAAACATATGGCAAAAAATATATTTATTTGTGGCCAAAATATATTGAAATGTATGCTAAATATACATTACTGCTCAAAAGTTTGGGATTGGTAAGATTTTTAATGTTTTTTTTTAAAAGAAGTCACTAAAGCTCATCAAGGCTGCATTTACTGTATTTGATCAAAATAGAGAACAAAATGGTAATATTGCAAAATATTATTACAATAAAAAACGTTTTTTTTTAATATTCTTTAAAATATAATTTATTTTTGTGATGCAAAGCTGAATTTTCATCAGCTGTTACTCCAGTCTTAAGTGTTACATGATCTTTCAGAAATCATTATGCAGCATTTATTCAAAATATAAATCTTTGTTATCACTTTCTATTATTTAACACATCCTTGCTGAATAAAAGTTTTTATTTCTTAAAAAAAAGAGAATAAATATTTACTGACCCCAAAGATGTAAATTACATTTTAATTTAAATTAAAAAACATTGTTTTACAACATAATATTTCCCAACATTACATTTTTTTTCTGTATTTTGATCAAATCAACACAGCCTTGATGAGCAGAAGAAACCTCTTTAAAAACATAAAAAAACAAGCTTTTGTAGTGTATGTTGCAAACAGTGAAGCTCAATGAAATATATTTTAGAAATAGTAAATATATTTAGTTTCAGCCATCATTTATAAATATATTTCTGTGGCAAGAAAATGCTTTTTTTGGACAAAAAAGGAGGTCAAATTTTATTTTTAAAATGCTTTTTAAAAATATTTTATATATGGCCAAAATATATATTACTAGAAAATATATTTGAGCAAATATATTTTTGGCCAGTTTTTTGTATATATTTTGTAAAATGTATTTTATATGTAGAAATGTACATACAAAAATATACAGAAATGTGCCAAAAATAAATCAGTAGAAAATATATTCATGTAAATGTATTTTCAAACATATTTTGGCAAATATATTTATTGGTATTTGAATGTATATATATATATATATATATATATATATATATATATATATATATATATATATATATAAATACATCTTTTAAATATATTAATATATTTTCATTTTAAATTCTATGCAAAACATTGTAAAATTACTAAGAGCATCTGTAAAATTAACATTTTGGCTGTTATTTTAAGTATTACATCATTATCGATGCATTACAGTAATTATAATTTTTATTCAGACAAATACTGTATTATTTAGAGTTTTTCACTTTTTTCTTAAATTTCATAGAAATGTATGTAAAATTACAAAAATAATGGTGACAATTTATGAAATCTCCACCAGATGGTGCAAATGGCACCAAATTTTACTATTTAAAAATAAATAAATAAATAAATAATAAAAACCACAACAACAACAAAACATGGTCAAATGACTGGCAGCAACACCTCCCTATCAGAAACTGTTAAATTTAAGTAAAATAAAGTGCAAAACTTTCTTTAAACTTAAAAATAAATAAATAAAGTCAAATGACTTGCACCAAAAGAATAAACGCTATCAGATCTCTCAAGATCTGAGCATCTTCATTTATTACAAACCCGTCTGACTTAATTTTATACAAAAGTTCATTTCAAGAATTAACAAAGTTTCAGATGTTGATGTTTTGTTGAAAATATTAAATTTTGGTGTTTGCATTAGTTGAGCTCTTGACTCTTGATTAAAATGATTTTGTCTGGCTGCTTTAACTCTGTGTTTAAAAAACCTGTTTGTTAAAGCATTAAATACAAGGGAAAACTACTCATCAGTAAGAAGATATTAAGAATAACACATTAAGAGACTAGCTTTGTTCACTACTGGGGCTATTGACTATTAAGCTCTATGTTTTAGATGCACAGAGACATCAAGAATCAGCGCATGAATCTCAACAGTGGTGACAATCAACAAAAGCTTTGTTTTGTGAATCTATAGGTTGTTTTGTGATGTTAAAAGCTGATTTATTTATCTGAATATTGTGTCACCATTGAATGATTTTGTATTCACTAATGCAAATATGTATATATATACATCAACTAATCCATGTGTTATTGCATTTTACAAAGAATGTCATGAAAAAAACTGTTTTTCTGTTAAATTGTTTCATGAACATTTCCATGGAATTCTTTTGTGATTTATGTCATTTGACCTGTTTTTTATTACATTTTTTTTTAACTTAAGGTATCTCATCAGAATATTTCAAGAAATACCTGTTTTGTAAAGCATTTAATGAAAAATTATGTAAGAGTTCTGTAAGTGCATATTTAAATTAGTATATTTTACTTTATTTTATGGTTTCTGTTTGGTAGTCATTGCTGTCAGCAATCTAACTGTTTTTTTTTTTACCAATGGCTCAAATATGTACAAAAATATTAAAATATATTTGAAAATATATATTTTTTGCTGTATAGTTAATGTTATATTTAACGAATAGAGTACATCATCATGTTTCTATCTGATCAGTGTATGTATTGACGTACCAGTTTGTGTGAGTTTCTCATCTATAGTGTCCTTCAGTTGAGTCAGATCTCTCCTCAGAGTCTCCAGACTCTCATGAGTCTTCATACTGATCTCAGGCCAGTTCCTGGTGTTTGTAGGGCTGCACAGGGATGAGTGAATCTACAGCAGGAGAGAGGAGAAATCCTTCAGCATGGGGAGTGTTCTGGTGTCATATACTGCATTATGATTGATCAGAGAGATCATGTTGACTGACCTGTAGGAGGTGGAGGTGATCTTCAGTGTGTGAGAGCTGCTCCAGCTCAGTGTTTCTCATCTTTAGCTCAGTGATCTCCTGCTCCAGCTCTTCAATCAGCTCTTCCTCCTGTTTCTCTGCTGCTTTCTGCTGCTCCTCCATCATCTCCAGCAGTTCAGTCTGATATCTCTCAATGGAGCGGATGAGATCAGTGAAGAGCTCCACATGGGCTGCTTTCTCCTTCTCTGTGTTTCTCTGCTCAACCAAAACAGTCAACAAATTATTAGCAGTGTTTACTAAGAGAAGAATCTGTGTTACTGTTGCTCATACATTTTTTTTCCAGATACATAAATGTGTTTTTAAGGGGTTTCAGAATCCCTCAACTGAAGTATTAAACTTCATCCTCCACTGTTTGCACTGAATGATTCCTCAAATCATGTGTTTTTCAATCATGTTGAGGAGAGGTGTGCTATTACTTTACTAAGTGATCAGGTCACAGTCATGTTGATATTCAGACCATCAGTGTGGTTGCAAGTGTACAACAATAAAATAAATAAGTTAATGATAACTAACTTACATTTTAGATAAAATTATTATCCTTGTTTGTACCCCTAAATATACTAGTTTGAAACAAAGCCGCAACAAACTGTAGTGTTGATTCATTCCTGTTTTTAAATTAATCATCTGAGCGAATAAATCAAAATCAATGACATAGAGGTTTATTTGTCGCCACCTACTGATGTAACAATGTAACCTTTAGAAAGAGTCTCTGTAAAACCCCCACTATTAATACACAGTGCGCATCTCAAAACTCATATTAATGCTTCTTCATTTGACACTTCAAAGGGCCCTTCAGAATGAAATATTTCCAAGGATTCAAGTGATGGACACTTTATGCTCCCTTGATTCTTTGTGCATGTTTAACTTGTGACACAGATGTTGTAAGACAGCACAGAAGTGTGTTCGATAGAAACCATTAGTTGGTTCCCTAAACCCTTTATTCCTTCAAAGCTCTAACTCTAGTGGGTAAACCCTTCAAAGGGATCATGGCATAGAGATGAGCTCTTCAGAGTGGAACACAGCCACACAGCTAAACTAATGAAACTAAATGATATATAATAGTTATTTAAATTTTTTATTACTATATTTTGAACTCACTTTTCTGACTTCTGCTGAGTGCTTGATGTCTTGAATCTTCTTGGTTCTGTCCTGGATCATCTGCTGCACATCTTTCTGTGTCTTCATCAGTTCATTCTATAGAGAGAACAACACAGACTTGTTTATCATAACACAGATTAAACTTACAGTATGTTTTCATAATGAGCTTTAATTACACAAAATGAAATAAAATCTGATTGTCATGATATCAGTCCTTTAAAACTACAATAACTTCTACCTTCTTCTCTTGACTCTCCTCTTCTATAGGAACAGTGTTGTGGTTTTCGTGGTCTTTCTCAATGCAGAAAGAACACACACATGTCTGATCATCTCTACAGAATAGATCCAGAGGTCTCTCATGTTTCTGACATATATAGTCCTCCAGATTACTCACAGGATCCATCAGTTTGTGTTTCTTCAAACGTGCCACTCTCAAATGAGGCTCCAGGTGAGTTTCACAGTAAGAGCTCTGACACACCAGACATGACTTCAGGGCTTTCAGCTTTCTCTCCTCACAGAAATCACACAGAACATCAGTTGTTTTCTCTGGAGTTTTCTTTTTATAGTGACCTACAAGCTCTCTGAGTGTGGTATTAATCTTGAGATCAGGTCTTTGCTTGAATGTTTCTTTACAGTATGGACAGCTGCAGGTCTGACTGTTGTCCCAGCACTTATTCAGACAGGTCTTGCAGAAGTTGTGTCCACATGGAGTGCTGACTGGATCAGTGAACACGTCCAGACATATAGAGCACTGAAGATCCTCAGACAGAGGACCACTGGAGGATGACATTACTGGAAAGAGACATTATTTAGGATTAGTGTGAACTCCTTCAATACTGTCTAAAAAGAATGTCATGATTAATGTAAACAGTGTCTAGAGAAAATCCAATATATATATAAGATCATGTACAGTTAGGTAGTGTTTTTTTCAACATTAACCCTAGAAAAGTAAAAGTAGTTCATGCACTCATTCTTTAATGGTTTATTGACTTACATGGAGGTATATGTTCAAAACAAAACAATAAACAAAAAAACAAATGCACTTTACAGTAAAAGTTATATTCTCCCTTTAAGCCTTAAAGCCAAATTAGATCACTTGAACTCAATCAATATTTATAATAAATTGGTAAATCTCATAATTCATTTGAAGCACTGTGAGTGACTCATAAACTCATTGAACAATCTGAACTATGACCTGCTGTTTAGATTAAAGAAAGAACATACAACCCCCTCTCCCCAAAACAAACAAACAAAACACACACACACACACACACACACACACACACACACACACACACACACACACACACACACACACACACACAAACATACATATATAATGTGTGCATAATTATTATGCAAGTGAATATTCTGATCACATTAATTTTAAAAATGACAGAATTATAATTTTCTGGTGACGTGCAATTGTTAATGAGGAAAGGTGTGGCTTAAAGTGGCAAACACTTTAAATTCAGATGTAAGTAATTATTAGGCAGATTTTTTGCTATGGGTAAAAAAGTTTAAAAAAATTAAATAAAAAGAGACTTAAATTTATGCTGAAATGTCAAAATTATAAAATGCTTTTCAGAAAAATACAATACTCTGAATTTTTCCAAACTAATGAAGCATGACCATCAGACAATCAACCAGTTTGTCAATAATAGTCAGCAGGGTTGCAAAAAAATGTGTTGAAAAGAAAAGGTGCAAATTGGCAGCAATAGTAGAATTAAGTGGGAAACCACCAGAAAGCTTTTAGACTCCAGTGCCACCATTTTCCAGAACTGCAACCTCCCTGGATTCTCCAGAAGTACCTGATGCCTACTTTTTAGAGAATTTGCTAAGGTAAAGAAAGCTGAAACCGAACTCACACTTAACAAAAATCACAAGCTGAAGTGTTAAGATTTGGCCAAAAATACATGAAAATCTATTTTTCAAAGGTCTTTGGACAGATAAAAAGAGAGTAGCACTTAATAGAGCAGACGGCTGGGCCTGTGGTTGGCTCAATGATGGACACAGAGCACCAGCTCGAGTCAGACGTCAGCACAGTGGTCAGGGGGTGCTGGTGTAATGGTGTGGGCTGTTATTAGTAATGATGATCTTGTTGGACCTTTTGGGGTTGCAGACAGACTAAAAATGGATTTTCAAAACTATTAACAATTTCTGGAAGACACTTTCTACAAACAGTGGTGCAAGAAGCAGTCAGCATCATCCAGAAAGACCATAGTCTTCATGCAGGACAATGCTCCACCACATGCATTCAAGTATTTCACTGATTGTCTTGCCAGAAAAGGCTTCAAAGATGACAGAATAAAGTCCTGGTCCCCTTCCTCACCTGATTTGAACCCAACTAATAACTTGTAGGCCCTTCTTAAGCGTGAGATTTACATTGAGAGAAAACAGTACACAACTTTAAACAGCATCAACTGATCAAGAACAAATCAAGACATTGACTAATTCTATGGATTAGTTATATTGGCTGCTTAAAACTTTGAAAGGACATTAAGATATTATTTTAATTTTGTATTTTGTTTTCTATTTTTTTTAAATTTGTTTAAACATTCTTGATAAATAAAGAAATAGATAACTGATAGATTAAAAAAGTCCTAAATAATTGTGCACACACACATATTTGAGAAAGTTGTAAGAACAAAATAAAAGAGAAATTTTTAAGAACAAAATAAAGTTGAACACTTGCTTGTAGTATTGTACTTATTCAACAGTAAACTTAATAAATAAAAGCATGTTGCATAATAAGTGCACGCTGTGTGTATATATGGATCACGTTTGTGCTCAGTTTGTCTGCAGGTCATTTACTTCCTGTTTCTTTAGCCTTTATGTTGTGACTAAATGACAGAAACACCAAACTTTGCATGAAGACCAATCAAATCACATAATGTTAATACAATTCTTATACAGTTTCAGTGCAGTAAACAACTAAAGCAGTGGAGTATCTGACTTCTGTTCAACTCACTCCAGTCTGGTATAAACCCTACTAAACCAGATCAGTTCCATTAGAAACCTGTTCAGGACAATCTCTCTTATATTTCTGTAATTTACCTGTGAGTATCAGATGTGTCCAGAGGGGTCTTTGAACGACTCAGTATTCTGTTGTTTGAAGAGTTTGAGTTTAGTTCATAGCGTCCATATTGTTGTTGATCAAATTAGTTTCACTTTCTCTGAATCTCTGAACTACAGTGATGTCAGAGCTCCTCCTGTATTTACATAATTACATTTGTCCCATGTATTCGGTGTTTGTCTGTTTGTATTGGGACTGATGTTTCTGTCAGCTCATGAAAAAGAGATTTCAGCAGACGTGTTTTTTTTTGGCCAACATTATAATAATAATGCATCACAATATTGCAACTAAACATTAGCTCTCTGCTCCCTCTGCTGGCGATGATATACCATTACATGCTGAACAACGCTTATACTGGACTATATGTAGACTGTAAAACCCACAGGGAAGCGTTTCATAAATGCTGAGTAAATTGTGTAATTCAAATAAATGAGCAGAAAGCATTCTACAGACTAAAATAAATACAATAGGTGTTTTGAACAGAACAAAACTGTTTTCGGATTAAGTCTTTGTCAGTCACCAGTTTCTGTACTTTATTGAACATCCTAATTCTGGGTTCTGTACATAGGAATCTTAATTAAATCAACCCTTCTATATTAATTTGTCCAAACTGCTGAGAAAAAAAAAAAACTAAAAAAAAACTAAAAAAAAAAAAAAAAAAAAAAAAAAAAAAAAACAGAAACAATCACAGAATTTGTAATAGCTTTTATGGTTTTAATGGGAATTGTATTGGTTTCAGTGGAAACTGTAATGGTCTTGGTCTTCTATTGGTGACTTGTTAAAACCTCTAAATCCTAATGGAATATGTCTAAAAAAACACACTACAGGAATGGTTAATGGTTAAATTGTTTTAAGTTGATGGTTTGTGGTGGCATTTGTAGTGGAAACCATTAGAATATCTGTTTTGTTTTGGGTTTTTTCCCAGGGTTAACAGACGCAATCAGCAGTGAGTCCTACTGGTTAGAAAATCTAAATATTAATTTAATAGCATCTCATATGATGGGTTAAAGTGAGGGTTAATGCATTAATTTATAAAATTAAGATTTAGTTATTTACTCCCAATAGTGAAAGTATTAGCATATTTAATGCTATTTGTTAAGTCGATCATCATTATTGTTATTGTTCATTGTTACGCTTAGTGATTTGAACACTCAGTGTTGAAGTATTAACAGCACAATAAACCCACAAATGTCTATTAAAACAGTAAAGAGGATTATTCTGGATTTTAATGCTGACAATAAATTTGATATACAGTTTTGATATGTAATTTTGGACCATTTGTGTTACAGATATGGCACAGCAGTGAACTAAGAATAATTTAGAAAGTTTTGGCAACCATATAAGTAATGCCCTGGCAGCCAAAGACATACACAAACATCATTTATACAGTATATAAATTCTGTGGTGGTATATATATATATATATTTATACATATGAAGTCTTCTAGATTACTCACTGGATCTATCAGTTTGTATTTCTTCAAACCACAGTATTTTGGGTGAGCTGTTTGCAGTCACTGAGACCCCAGCTACAGCATGATTAAATGCAATAGAGGTGTGATGTGGATTCAGTTCTGTCTGATGTTGAGGTTACAGTTGACTCAAAAAGTCCAAGTTCAAAATAAAACTCTGTGAACCACTCTATTGTGAATTATTGTGACGCTGTATGAACCACTGACTTACAGGCTGTAAAATGAAGTTTGTCCAAACTCAACTGTTTTTGTGAGAGAATGCAAATATCTTTGCTAGAGAACACAAAAGCTTTGCGAAGAAACGCAACATTTGTTGATGGAATGCAAAAGTTTTGCAAGAGAATGAAAAAAAAAAAATTAGAAAAATATTTTTTCCACCCACCCCATTTTTTTCCAACACCACGTCCCTTTAGGGGCTCCGTAGAATCCCATCACATCTGCATATAGTCTTAGTAATCCTGAAGACATTGATTATCTTGTTCAGGTGTGTTTGATTAGGGTTGGAGCTAAACTCTGCAGGACAGCAGCTCTCTAGGACTGAACTTGTCTACTCCTGTCATGATCAATTTAAGAAAGTGATTTCTAGTTAGTGATCATGTGATTTCGGGTTACAGGTTCTCACAATGCATTTGGAAGCAAAGTTGGGATTGATTTTGACTTCACATTAAAATGTAAGAATAATTAAATATGTCATTATTTTAATGTAATAAATTTCCTGTCTGTGATAGAAATGAAAGAGGTTGTGCAAAGCAAGTTAAAGCAAATGAAATGTTTAACGTAAAAAAAATATATAATATGTTATATCAACTCATGGATAATCATAACAACAATTATAATACATTATAATACTTACAAATTTGTGGTTATAACTTTTAAGAGTATGATTAATTATAACACAATGAACACTATATTAAATATAATGGACTTTACCATATCTTGACATTGTTTATTTAACATCAGTACTTCATCTTGTGAGTGGTTAGGTGTTGAGTGTTATTTTCAGTGTTTCCTGTGAGGCTAATGTTCATTTTGATGTGAGCTAGTTAATACTCTTCAACTGAAAATAAAAAAAACAATGTTTTATATGGCTTTAATTTCAAGTTGCGACATCAAAATCAACCACAGACTAGGAAACACAGATGAGCGCTCGCTAACTTGCTAAAGTACTCCTCTCTGTGCAACAACAGGTTTGTCCAGCTGACCAATCAGAGCAGAGTAAGCTTATGGAAGCGAGGGGTTTACAGACATTACGCTCAAAACAGATTCGAACAAACCGTTTCAAAATCATGCACAAGTATAAATGTATATTCTGGGAAAATTGCAGTTCATTTATTAAATCTCTTATATTCACAACTGATTGTCTCTGTGTGCTGACCACAATTCAAAGTCCCTGAATGTTGATCTTGCTACATGCTACATGCTAAGTTACTGCTAGTACTGACTAAAGTAGGAAAGTTACTCTTTCTTGGACAGAAAAATAATCTTTCCTTGAATTGATAGATGATTATACTGTCAGATCTAATAATATTGATTCTGCTACAGTTAATTCTAAGATCTGAGCTAAATATTCATAATTAATTATAACCAGTTATATCACAACATTTTCCCTTTTGAGCTAATTTGCTACAATATAAATGATAGATAGATAGATAGATAGATAGATAGATAGATAGATAGATAGATAGATAGATAGATAGATAGATAGATAGATAGATAGATAGATAGATAGATAGATAGATAGCAATTTTACTTTGACAAGTGGAGATGGCAGAAAAAATGGCACAGATGTTTATGAAAAGTTAAATAATTATTGAACAAACATTATATATTTACATAAAAAATGTCTAATTATAGCATATAGATTTTTAATATTAAAATGATAAAAATAGCAGCAAATAATGCTTTTAGACTTTTAATGATAAAAATCATTATTTTAATCTTTCATATGAGGAGTTTAAATTCATTTATTATCATTGACAGGTGTGATGATCAGTGGACTTGAGTTTTTACCTCCATCATTAGTGCATGGGCTAAAATATGGATAGAGTTTTTCAGTGAAAGACTGACCAGTGAAAGAGTAGATATGAGAGCTGGACTCCACATCATAAAAGGAGACCAGACCCTCCTCATAATCCACAAACACACCGACCCGCTGCGGCTTCACTCTCAGAGACAGAGACACAGAAGGATCAGAGAGAGCTTTATATTCATTTCCATTCCTCAGCCACACAGTCCAGTATCCATCACTGGGACTCAGTGTGATATCTCCCTTCCTGTTAATGGATTCTCTGGCCACTCCTAAAGTCCATTTAGTCTTTCCCTTCACCTGCACCTCAAAATAAAATCTCCCTGAGGAGAATCCCTCCTTTCCCAAGACATTTACACATGTATCAAATCTCTCTGGATTGTCTGGGAGTTTCTGTCTAATGTCTCCATCTCTCACTTGTTTTCCATCATCAGACAGGATGAGATATGGATGAGCTGTATCAGGATCCAGAGTCACATCCACTGAGAAAACAGAGAATATCCATCACAACCTACCAATACACACATTTTGTGATGCTGTTTTTAATATTTAATCTTTTAATTATTTTTTTTTTTTTTATTGTAGTGCAGTAATGAAGCTGTGAGTGTATGAATGTAAACTAGTGTAGTATAGAGTCACACTGTACCTGCATACTGCTGCATCCACTTCAGCTCTCTAGACACTAATGACAAGAAAACATATGGCAAAACATATATTTATTTGTGGCCAAAATATATTGAAATGTATGCTAAATATACATTACTGCTCAAAAGTTTGGGATTGGTAAGATTTTTAATGTTTTTTTTTAAAAGAAGTCACTAAAGCTCATCAAGGCTGCATTTACTGTATTTGATCAAAATAGAGAACAAAATGGTAATATTGCAAAATATTATTACAATAAAAAACGTTTTTTTTTAATATTCTTTAAAATATAATTTATTTTTGTGATGCAAAGCTGAATTTTCATCAGCTGTTACTCCAGTCTTAAGTGTTACATGATCTTTCAGAAATCATTATGCAGCATTTATTCAAAATATAAATCTTTGTTATCACTTTCTATTATTTAACACATCCTTGCTGAATAAAAGTTTTTATTTCTTAAAAAAAAGAGAATAAATATTTACTGACCCCAAAGATGTAAATTACATTTTAATTTAAATTAAAAAACATTGTTTTACAACATAATATTTCCCAACATTACATTTTTTTTCTGTATTTTGATCAAATCAACACAGCCTTGATGAGCAGAAGAAACCTCTTTAAAAACATAAAAAAACAAGCTTTTGTAGTGTATGTTGCAAACAGTGAAGCTCAATGAAATATATTTTAGAAATAGTAAATATATTTAGTTTCAGCCATCATTTATAAATATATTTCTGTGGCAAGAAAATGCTTTTTTTGGACAAAAAAGGAGGTCAAATTTTATTTTTAAAATGCTTTTTAAAAATATTTTATATATGGCCAAAATATATATTACTAGAAAATATATTTGAGCAAATATATTTTTGGCCAGTTTTTTGTATATATTTTGTAAAATGTATTTTATATGTAGAAATGTACATAAAAAAATATACAGAAATGTGCCAAAAATAAATCAGTAGAAAATATATTCATGTAAATGTATTTTCAAACATATTTTGGCAAATATATTTATTGGTATTTGAATGTATAAATATATATATATATATATATATATATATATATATATATATATATATATATATATATATATATATATAAATACATCTTTTAAATATATTAATATATTTTCATTTTAAATTCTATGCAAAACATTGTAAAATTACTAAGAGCATCTGTAAAATTAACATTTTGGCTGTTATTTTAAGTATTACATCATTATCGATGCATTACAGTAATTATAATTTTTATTCAGACAAATACTGTATTATTTAGAGTTTTTCACTTTTTTCTTAAATTTCATAGAAATGTATGTAAAATTACAAAAATAATGGTGACAATTTATGAAATCTCCACCAGATGGTGCAAATGGCACCAAATTTTACTATTTAAAAATAAATAAATAAATAAATAATAAAAACCACAACAACAACAAAACATGGTCAAATGACTGGCAGCAACACCTCCCTATCAGAAACTGTTAAATTTAAGTAAAATAAAGTGCAAAACTTTCTTTAAACTTAAAAATAAATAAATAAAGTCAAATGACTTGCACCAAAAGAATAAACGCTATCAGATCTCTCAAGATCTGAGCATCTTCATTTATTACAAACCCGTCTGACTTAATTTTATACAAAAGTTCATTTCAAGAATTAACAAAGTTTCAGATGTTGATGTTTTGTTGAAAATATTAAATTTTGGTGTTTGCATTAGTTGAGCTCTTGACTCTTGATTATAATGATTTTGTCTGGCTGCTTTAACTCTGTGTTTAAAAAACCTGTTTGTTAAAGCATTAAATACAAGGGAAAACTACTCATCAGTAAGAAGATATTAAGAATAACACATTAAGAGACTAGCTTTGTTCACTACTGGGGCTATTGACTATTAAGCTCTATGTTTTAGATGCACAGAGACATCAAGAATCAGCGCATGAATCTCAACAGTGGTGACAATCAACAAAAGCTTTGTTTTGTGAATCTATAGGTTGTTTTGTGATGTTAAAAGCTGATTTATTTATCTGAATATTGTGTCACCATTGAATGATTTTGTATTCACTAATGCAAATATGTATATATATACATCAACTAATCCATGTGTTATTGCATTTTACAAAGAATGTCATGAAAAAAACTGTTTTTCTGTTAAATTGTTTCATGAACATTTCCATGGAATTCTTTTGTGATTTATGTCATTTGACCTGTTTTTTATTACATTTTTTTTTAACTTAAGGTATCTCATCAGAATATTTCAAGAAATACCTGTTTTGTAAAGCATTTAATGAAAAATTATGTAAGAGTTCTGTAAGTGCATATTTAAATTAGTATATTTTACTTTATTTTATGGTTTCTGTTTGGTAGTCATTGCTGTCAGCAATCTAACTGTTTTTTTTTTACCAATGGCTCAAATATGTACAAAAATATTAAAATATATTTGAAAATATATATTTTTTGCTGTATAGTTAATGTTATATTTAACGAATAGAGTACATCATCATGTTTCTATCTGATCAATGTATGTATTGATGTACCAGTTTGTGTGAGTTTCTCATCTATAGTGTCCTTCAGTTGAGTCAGATCTCTCCTCAGAGTCTCCAGACTCTCATGAGTCTTCATACTGATCTCAGGCCAGTTCCTGGTGTTTGTAGGGCTGCACAGGGATGAGTGAATCTACAGCAGGAGAGAGGAGAAATCCTTCAGCATGGGGAGTGTTCTGGTGTCATATACTGCATTATGATTGATCAGAGAGATCATGTTGACTGACCTGTAGGAGGTGGAGGTGATCTTCAGTGTGTGAGAGCTGCTGCAGCTCAGTGTTTCTCATCTTTAGCTCAGTGATCTCCTGCTCCAGCTCTTCAATCAGCTCTTCCTCCTGTTTCTCTGCTGCTTTCTGCTGCTCCTCCATCATCTCCAGCAGTTCAGTCTGATATCTCTCAATGGAGCGGATGAGATCAGTGAAGAGCTCCACATGGGCTGCTTTCTCCTTCTCTGTGTTTCTCTGCTCAACCAAAACAGTCAACAAATTATTAGCAGTGTTTACTAAGAGAAGAATCTGTGTTACTGTTGCTCATACATTTTTTTTCCAGATACATAAATGTGTTTTTAAGGGGTTTCAGAATCCCTCAACTGAAGTATTAAACTTCATCCTCCACTGTTTGCACTGAATGATTCCTCAAATCATGTGTTTTTCAATCATGTTGAGGAGAGGTGTGCTATTACTTTACTAAGTGATCAGGTCACAGTCATGTTGATATTCAGACCATCAGTGTGGTTGCAAGTGTACAACAATAAAATAAATAAGTTAATGATAACTAACTTACATTTTAGATAAATTATTATCCTTGTTTGTACCCCTAAATATACTAGTTTGAAACAAAGCCGCAACAAACTGTAGTGTTGATTCATTCCTGTTTTTAAATTAATCATCTGAGCGAATAAATCAAAATCAATGACATAGAGGTTTATTTGTCGCCACCTACTGATGTAACAATGTAACCTTTAGAAAGAGTCTCTGTAAAACCCCCACTATTAATACACAGTGCGCATCTCAAAACTCATATTAATGCTTCTTCATTTGACACTTCAAAGGGCCCTTCAGAATGAAATATTTCCAAGGATTCAAGTGATGGACACTTTATGCTCCCTTGATTCTTTGTGCATGTTTAACTTGTGACACAGATGTTGTAAGACAGCACAGAAGTGTGTTCGATAGAAACCATTAGTTGGTTCCCTAAACCCTTTATTCCTTCAAAGCTCTAACTCTAGTGGGTAAACCCTTCAAAGGGATCATGGCATAGAGATGAGCTCTTCAGAGTGGAACACAGCTAAACTAATGAAACTAAATGATATATAATAGTTATTTACATTTTTTATTACTATATTTTGAACTCACTTTTCTGACTTCTGCTGAGTGCTTGATGTCTTGAATCTTCTTGGTTCTGTCCTGGATCATCTGCTGCACATCTTTCTGTGTCTTCATCAGTTCATTCTATAGAGAGAACAACACAGACTTGTTTATCATAACACAGATTAAACTTACAGTATGTTTTCATAATGAGCTTTAATTACACAAAATGAAATAAAATCTGATTGTCATGATATCAGTCCTTTAAAACTACAATTACTTCTACCTTCTTCTCTTGACTCTCCTCTTCTATAGGAACAGTGTTGTGGTTTTCGTGGTCTTTCTCAATGCAGAAAGAACACACACATGTCTGATCATCTCTACAGAATAGATCCAGAGGTCTCTCATGTTTCTGACATATATAGTCCTCCAGATTACTCACAGGATCCATCAGTTTGTGTTTCTTCAAACGTGCCACTCTCAAATGAGGCTCCAGGTGAGTTTCACAGTAAGAGCTCTGACACACCAGACACGACTTCAGGGCTTTCAGCTTTCTCTCCTCACAGAAATCACACAGAACATCAGTTGTTTTCTCTGGAGTTTTCTTTTTATAGTGACCTACAAGCTCTCTGAGTGTGGTATTAATCTTGAGATCAGGTCTTTGCTTGAATGTTTCTTTACAGTATGGACAGCTGCAGGTCTGACTGTTGTCCCAGCACTTATTCAGACAGGTCTTGCAGAAGTTGTGTCCACATGGAGTGCTGACTGGATCAGTGAACACGTCCAGACATATAGAGCACTGAAGATCCTCAGACAGAGGACCACTGGAGGATGACATTACTGGAAAGAGACATTATTTAGGATTAGTGTGAACTCCTTCAATACTGTTAAAAAACAATTTCATGATTAATGTAAACAGTGTCTAGAGAAAATCCTATATATATATATATAAGATCATGTACAGTTAGGTAGTGTTTTTTTCAACATTAACCCTAGAAAAGTAAAAGTAGTTCATGCACTCATTCTTTAATGGTTTATTGACTTACATGGAGGTATATGTTCAAAACAAAACAATAAACAAAAAAACAAATGCACTTTACAGTAAAAGTTATATTCTCCCTTTAAGCCTTAAAGCCAAATTAGATCACTTGAACTCAATCAATATTTATAATAAATTGGTAAATCTCATAATTCATTTGAAGCACTGTGAGTGACTCATAAACTCATTGAACAATCTGAACTATGACCTGCTGTTTAGATTAAAGAAAGAACATACAACCCCCTCTCCCCAAAACAAACAAACAAAACACACACACACACACACACACACACACACACACACACACACACACACACACACACACACACACACACACAAACATACATATATAATGTGTGCATAATTATTATGCAAGTGAATATTCTGATCATATTCATTTTAAAAATGACAGAATTATTATTTTCTGGTGACGTGCAATTGTTAATGAGGAAAGGTGTGGCTTAAAGTGGCAAACACTTTAAATTCAGATGTAAGTAATTATTAGGCAGATTTTTTGCTATGGGTAAAAAAGTTTAAAAAAATTAAATAAAAAGAGACTTAAATTTATGCTGAAATGTCAAAATTATAAAATGCTTTTCAGAAAAATACAATACTCTGAATTTTTCCAAACTAATGAAGCATGACCATCAGACAATCAACCAGTTTGTCAATAATAGTCAGCAGGGTTGCAAAAAAATGCGTTGAAAAGAAAAGGTGCAAATTGGCAGCAATAGTAGAATTAAGTAGGAAACCACCAGAAAGCTTTTAGACTCCAGTGCCACCATTTTCCAGAACTGCAACCTCCCTGGATTCTCCAGAAGTACCTGATGCCTACTTTTTAGAGAATTTGCTAAGGTAAAGAAAGCTGAAACCGAACTCACACTTAACAAAAATCACAAGCTGAAGTGTTGAGATTTGGCCAAAAAATACACGAAAATCTATTTTTCAAAGGTCTTTGGATAGATAAAAAGAGAGTAGCACTTAATAGAGCAGACGGCTGGGCCTGTGGTTGGCTCAATGATGGACACAGAGCACCAGCTCGAGTCAGACGTCAGCACAGTGGTCAGGGGCTGCTGGTGTAATGGTGTGGGCTGTTATTAGTTATGATGATCTTGTTGGACCTTTTTGGGTTGCAGACAGACTAAAAATGGATTTCCAAAACTATTAAGAATTTCTGGAAGACACTTTCTTCAAACAGTGGTGCAAGAAGCAGTCAGCATCATCCAGAAAGACCATAGTCTTCATGCAGGACAATGCTCCACCACATGCATTCAAGTATTTCACTGATTGTCTTGCCAGAAAAGGCTTCAAAGATGACAGAATAAAGTCTTGGTCCCCTTCCTCACCTGATTTGAACCCAACTGATAACTTGTAGGCCCTTCTTAAGCATGAGATTTACATTGAGAGAAAACAGTACACAACTTTAAACAGCATCAACTGATCAAGAACAAATCAAGACATTGACTAATTATATGGATTAGTTATAATGGCTGCTAAAAACTTTGAAAGGACATAAATATACTATTTGAATTTGGTATTTTGTTTTCTATTTTTTTTATTTGTTTAAACATTCTTGATAAATAAATAAATAGATAACTGATAGATTAAAAAAGTCCTGAATAATTGTGCACACACACATATTTGAGAAAGTTGTAAGAACAAAATAAAAGAGAATTTTTTAAGAACAAAATAAAGTTGAAGATTTGCTTGTAGTATTGTACTTATTCAACAGTAAACTTAATAAATAAAAACATATGTTGCATAATAAGTATGCACACTGTGTGTATATATGTATCACGTTTGTGCTCAGTTTGTCTGCAGGTCATTTACTTCCTGTTTCTTTAGCCTTTATGTTGTGACTAAATGACAGAAACACCAAACTTTGCATGAAGACCAATCAAATGACATACTGTTAATACAATTCTTATACAGTTTCAGTGCAGTAAACAACTAAAGCAGTGGAGTATCTGACTTCTGTTCAACTCACTCCAGTCTGATATAAACCCTACTAAACCAGATCAGTTCCATTAGAAACCTGTTCAGGACAATCTCTCTTATATTTCTGTAATTTACCTGTGAGTATCAGATGTGTCCAGAGGGGTCTTTGAACGACTCAGTATTCTGTTGTTTAAAGAGTTTGAGTTTAGTTCATAGCGTCCATATTGTTGTTGATCAAATTAGTTTCACTTTCTCTGAATCTCTGAACTACAGTGATGTCAGAGCTCCTCCTGTATTTACATAATTACATTTGTCCCATGTATTCGGTGTTTGTCTGTTTGTATTGGGACTGATGTTTCTGTCAGCTCATGAAAAAGAGATTTCAGCAGACGTTTTTTTTTTGGCAACATTATAATAATGCATAATAATATTGCAACTAAACATTAGCTCTCTGCTCCCTCTGCTGGCGATGATATACCATTACATGCTGAACAACACGCTTATACTGGACTATATGTAGACTGTAAAACCCACAGGGAAGCGTTTCATAAATGCTGAGTAAATTGTGTAATTCAAATAAATGAGCAGAAAGCATTCTACAGACTAAAATAAATACAATAGTGTTTTTGAACAGAACAAAACTGTTTTCGGATTAAGTCTTTGTCAGTCACCAGTTTCTGTACTTTATTGAACATCCTAATTCTGGGTTCTGTATATTGGAATCTTAATTAAATCAACCCTTCTATATTACTTTGTCCCAACTGCTGAAAAAAACAAAAAAAAAAACAAAAAAAAAACAAAAAAAAAACAACAACTTAAAAACAAAACAGAAACCATCACAGAATCTGAAATGGTTTTTATGGTTTTAATGGGAATTGTATTGGTTTCAGTGGAAACTGTAATGGTCTTGGTCTTCTATTGGTGACTTGTTAAAACCACTACATCCTAATGGAATATGTCCCAAAGCACACTACAGGAATGGTTAATGGTTAAATTGTTAGAAGTTGATGGTTTGTAGTGGCATTTGTGGTGGAAACCATTAGAATTTCATTTTTTTTGTTTTTACCAGGGTTAACAGACACAATCAGCAGTGAGTCCTACTGGTTAGATAATCTAAATATTAATATAATAGCATCTCATATGATGGGTTAATGTGAGGGTTAATGCATTCATTTATAAAATTAAGATTAATTTAGTTGTTTAGTCCCAATAGTGAAAGTGTTAGCATATTTAATGCTGTTTAAGTCAATCATCATTATTGTTATTGTTCATTCTTACGCTTAGTGATTTGAACACTCAGTGTTGAGGTATTAACAGCACAATAAACCCACAAATGTCTATTAAAACAATAAAGAGGATTATTCTGGATTTTAATGCTGACAAATAAATTTGATATACAATTTTGATATGTAATTTTGGACCATTTGTGTTACAGATATGGCACAGCAGTGAACTAAGAATAATTTAGAAAGTTTTGGCAACCATATAAGTTATGCCCTGGCAGCCAAAGACATACACAAACATCATTTATACAGTATATAAATTCTGTGGTGATATATATATTGAGACCCCAGCTACAGCATGATTAAATGCAATAGAGGTGTGATGTGCATTCAGTTCTGTCTGGTGTTGAGGTTACAGTTGACTCAAAAAGTCCAAGTTCAAAATAAAACTCTATGAACCACTCTATTGTGAATTATTGTGTCACTAACTTACAGGCTGTAAAGTGAAGTTTGTCCGAACTCAACTGGTTTTGTGAGAGAATGCAAATATCTTTGCTAGAGAACACAAAAGCTTTGCTAAGAAACGCAACATTTCTTGATGGAATGCAAAAGTTTTGCAAGGGAATGAAAAAAAAAAAAAATATATATATATATATATATATATAGATTTTTTTTTTCCCCACCCACCCCACTTTTTCCAACACGTCCCTTTAGGGGCTCCGTAGAATGCCTTCACAAAGGGCCCTTCCAGAAATCCATTAACAAAGGGAACATTCTATGGACCAGGAGTAAGCAAGTTCAGTCCTAAAGAGACACAGTCTTGAAGAGTTTACCTCCAACCCTGAAAAATCCTCACCTGCTTATAGTCTTAGTAATCCTGAAGACATTGATTATCTTGTTCAGGTGTGTTTGATTAGGGTTGGAGCTAAACTCTGCAGGACAGCGGCTCTCTAGGACTGAACTTGTCTACTCCTGTCATGATCAATTTAAGAAAGTGATTTCTAGTTAGTGATCATGTGATTTCGGGTTACAGGTTCTCACAATGCATTTGGAAGCAAATTTGGGATTGATTTTGACTTCACATTAAAATGTAGGAATATTTAAATGTCATTATTTTAATGTAATAAATTTCCCGTCTGTGATAGAAATGAAAGAGGTTTTGTAAAGCAAGTGAAAGCAAATTAAATGTTTAATGTAAAAAAAAAAACAAAAAAAAAACGATAACACTTCCTGTGAAGTCCATAGGGGAGAGTGGGGGAGTTGTGCCAGTTTTTACTCAAAGTACCTTTATAGTGAAGCCATGACAGTAATACCTCCAATTAAAGTATGTACATATATTTCAGGATGTGGTGCATCTCTGGGGACAATAACATTGGATCTGAAATAAACTGAGTCAGAATTTTAGCTTTCAGAAAAAAAAGTGGTCTCGTGGCACAACTTACCCCTGGTGCAGGGTAAATTGTGCTTTTGGGGAGAATACATCGGGGAAAATTGTGCCAGCGATTATTAAAGTAAAAAAAAAAAAAAAAAAAATAATAATAATAATGTCATGAACTGTAATGCAATAAAAAATCAAGACAAATTTAATACAAAATTACTAATTTACAGTTTATTTATAGATATTGTTACCCTATTAAACTATTGGCATGGTATATTTTCTGCTTTTCGGAAAACACAAAAAACGAAAATACACAATATATGATATTTGTCAATCATTAGAACGCTCTCTGTCAACAAAGCACTCTCTGTCAATTATGTAACATAAAAGAATAAATTGACTTTTTTCTGAACAATTCTGAACATCCCATTGTGACGTAGGCCACTTAAAAAACTGAATAAAACTTCTCTTTAATAACAGTGCAAACTCAAAACTCAAAATAATAGTGTTAGCTAAACTAAACAAATCGCAGGTAAATCGAACACTGATGAGGCACGCTCATCTCCTCACACAGATTATCCCCAGTGGGTATGTGGGTCTAGATCAGGGCTGCCGAACCCTGTTTTTGGAGATCTACCATCCTACAAAGTTCAGCTCCTACCCGAATCAAACACACCTGAACCAGCTAATTCATCTTTTAGGTAGCACGTGATAATTACAGACAGCTGTGTTGGAGCAGGGCTGGATCTAAAGTCTGCAGGTAGGTAGATCTCCAGGATCAGGGTTGGGCATCCCTGGGGGGTGTTCCATAAAACAAGTTTACCAAATAAGTCAGGCTTATTTCAGTTAGTCTGACTTATTTTGAGCCAAATCAAGTGACAATAAGTCAGACTAACTAAAATGAACCTGACTTATTTGGTAAACTTGTTTTATGGAACACCACTCTGGTCTAGATTGTCTAGATCCAGACTACTACTTAACATCCCACAGACACAACTTAACCCTGTCCCTTTGGCACAAATCACCCCATGCCCGACAATTTTGAAAGACTAGCATGATCCAGCAGTTTAGAGCTAACATTATGCTAACTGTATAGACTCATTGTGTAGCCTACTAAAGCACTAAAACATGTGTAAAATATTTTCAAACTTGTATATAATTGTTCAGACGCAACAATCAAAAAACCTTGTTCATATAAATTTTACTTTGAAAGGCAAAAAAAAAAAAATGTTTTTTGAGCTAAAATGTCCTTAGATCTCATGCCATGTGTCTCTCTTCTTTGGGCGATGGGTTAATTGGATGGCTCTTCAAAAGTATGTGGTCAAATTACCAATTTCTTCTATGGTTTTCTAGAAACAAGGGGTGGAACTACTCCCCAAACGCACAAATCACCCCACTCTCCCATACTTTATAAGGGTATTTCTAAGGCATTATCATGAATGCATAATGCATTAAAAATTACATTATGTTATATCATCTCATGGATAATCATAACAACAATTATAATACATTATAATACTTACAAATTTGTGGTTATAACTTTTAAGAGTATGATTATTTATAACACAATGAACACTATATTAAATATAATGGACTTCACCATATCTTGACATTGTTTATTTAACATCAGTACTTTATCTTGTGAGTGGTTAGGTGTTGAGTGTTATTTTCAGTGTTTCCTGTGAGGCTAATGTTCATTTTGATGTGAGCTAGTTAATACTCTTCAACTGAAAATAAAAAAAATACAATGTTTTATATGGCTTTAATTTCAAGTTGTGACATCAAAATCAACCACAGACTAGGAAACACAGATGAGCGCTCGCTAACTTGCTAAAGTACTCCTCTCTGTGCAACAACAGGTTTGTCCAGCTGACCAATCAGAGCAGAGTAAGCTTATGGAAGCGAGGGGTTTACAGACATTACGCTCAAAACAGATTCAAACAAACCGTTTCTAAATCATGCACAAGTATAAATGTATATTCTGGGAAAATTGCAGTTCATTTATTAAATCTCTTATATTCACAACTGATTGTCTCTGTGTGCTGACCACAATTCAAAGTCCCTGAATGTTGATCTTGCTACATGCTACATGCTAAGTTACTGCTAGTACTGACTAAAGTAGGAAAGTTACTCTTTCTTGGACAGAAAAATAATCTTTCCTTGAATTGATAAATAATTATACTGTCAGATCTAATAATATTGATTCTGCTACAGTTAATTCTAAGATCTGAGCTAAATATTCATAATTAACTATAACCAGTTCATCATAATATTTTCCCTTTTGAGCTAATTTGCTATAATATAGATAGATAGATAGATAGATAGATAGATAGATAGATAGATAGATAGATAGATAGATAGATAGATAGATAGATAGATAGATAGATAGATAGATAGATAGATATATAGATAGATAGATAGATAGATAGATAGATAGATAATAAATGGCACAAATGTTTATGAAAAGTTAAATAATTATTGAACAAACATTATATATTTACATAAAAAATATCTAATTATAGCATATAGATTTTTAATATTAAAATGATAAAAATAGCAGCACATAATGATTTCAGACTTTAATGATAAAAATCATTATTTTAATCTTTCATATGAAGAGTTTACATTCATTTATTATCATTGACAGGTGTGATGATCAGTGGACTTGAGTTTTTACCTCCATCATTAGGGCCTGGGCCAAATAATGGATAAAGTTTTTCAGTGAAAGACTGACCAGTGAAAGAGTAGATATGAGAGCTGGACTCCACATCATAAAAGGAGACCAGACCCTCCTCATAATCCACAAACACACCGACCCGCTGCGGCTTCACTCTCAGAGACAGAGACACAGGAGGATCATCACAGGCTTCATATTCATTTCCATTCCTCAGAAACACACTCCATTCTCCATCACTGGGACTAGCTGTGATCTCTCCCTTCCTGTTAATGGATTCTCTGGCCACTCCTAAATCCCACTCAGTCTTTCCCTTCACCTGCACCTCAAAATAAAATCTCCCTGAGGAGAATCCCTCCTTTCCCAAGACACAGGCACATGTATCAAATCTCTCTGGTTTGTCTGGGAGTTTCTGTCTAATGTCTCCACATCTCACTTGTTTTCCATCATCAGACAGGATGAGATTAGGATGAGCTGTATCAGGATCCAGAGTCACATCCACTGAGAAAACAGAGAATATCCATCACAACCTACCAATACACACATTTTGTGATGCTGTTTTTAATATTTAATCCTTTTTTATTATTATTGTTTTTTATTGTAGTGCAGTAATGAAGCTGTGAGTGTATGAATGTAAACTAGTGTAGTATAGAGTCACACTGTACCTGCATACTGCTGCATCCACTTCAGCTCTCTAGACACTAATGACAAGAAAACATATGGCAAAAAATATATTTATTTGTGGCTAAAATATATTGAAATGTATGCTAAATATACACTACTGCTCAAAAGTTTGTGATTGGTAAGATTTTTAAAGTTTTTTTTTTTTAAAGAAGTCACTAAAGCTCATCAAGGCTGCATTTACTGTCTTTGATCAAAAATACAGAACAAAATGGTAATATTGCAAAATATTATTACAATAAAAAACGTTTTTTTTTTTATATATATACATTAAAATATAATTTATTCTTGTGATGCAAAGCTGAATTTTCATCAGCTGTTACTCCAGTCTCAAGTGTTACATGATCTTTCAGAAATCATTATGCTGATTTATTATTAGAATGATCAATGTTGAAAACAGTTCTGGTGCTGCCAAATATTTTTTTAGGACCTGTGATTCTTTGATGAATATTGAGTTAAAATATAAATCTTGTCTAACAATATAAATCTATGCTATCACTTTGTATTAATTTACCACATCCTTGCTGAATAAAAGTGTTTATTTCTTAAAAAAAAAAGCGAATTCATATTTACTGACCCGAAACTTTTGAACAGATAGTATATATTGTTAGAAAACCTTTATATTTTAAATAAATGCTGTTCTTTTTAACCTTTTATTGATCAAAAAATTTATCACAGGTTGCAAAAAATATTAAGCAAATATTAAGCAACTGTTTTCAACATTGATAATAAATAAATGTTAAAATAAATGTTAGAATTATTTCTAAGTAATGATTCTGAAAATGTAACTTTAATTACAGATATAAATTACATTTTAATGTAAAAAAAACATTGTTTTACAACATAATAATATTTCCCAACATTACATTTATTTTTTGTATTTTGATCAAATCAACACAGCCTTGATGAGCAGAAGAAACTTCTTAAAAAAAAAAAAAAAACCTTTTGTAGTGAATGTTGCAAACAGTGAAGCTCAATGAAATATATTTTTGAAATAGTAAATATATTTAGTTTCAGCCATCATTTATAAATATATTTCTGTGGCAAGAAAATGCTTTTTTTTTTGGACAGAAATATACAGAGGTCAATATATACTTTTAAAATGCTTTTTAAAAATATTTTATATATGGCCAAAAATATATTACTAGAAAATATATTTGAGCAAATATATTTTTTGGCCAGTCTTTTTTATATATTTTGTAAAATTTATTTTATATGTAGAAATATATATATAAAAAATATACAGAAATGTGCCAAAAATAAATCAGTAGAAAATATATTCATGTAAATGTATTTTCAAACATATTTTGGCAAATATATTTCTTGGTATTTGAATGTAAAAATATATATGTTAAAAATACATCTTTTAAATATATTAATATATTCTCATTTTAAATTCTATGCAAAATGTTGTAAAATTACTAACAGCATCTGTAAAATTAACATTTTGGCTGTTATTTTAAGTATTACATCATTATCGATGCATTACAGTAATTCTCATTTTTATACAGACAAATATTTTATTATTCAGAGTTTTTCACTTTTTTCTTAAATTTCATAGAGATGTATGTGAAATCACAAAAATAATGGTGATCTCTCAAGATCTGAGCATCTTCATTTCAAACCCGTCTGACTTAATTTTATACAAAAGTTCATTTCAAGAATTAACAGAGTTTCAGATGTTGATGTTTTGTTGAAAATATTAAAGTTCGGTGTTTGCATTAGTTGGGCTCTTGACTCTTGATTAAAATGATTTTGTCTGGCTGCTTTAACTCTGTGTTTCTAATGGCTGTTTGTTAAAGCAATAAATACAAGGAAAAACTGGTCATCAGTAAGAAGATATTAAGAATAACACATTAAGAGACTAGCTTTGTTAACTACTGGGGCTATTGACTATTAAGCTCTATGTTTTAGATGCACAGAGACATCAAGAATCAGCGCATGAATCTCAACAGTGGTGACAATTGATGACAAATTGTTTCATGAAAATTTCCATGGAATTATTTTGTGATTTATGTCATTTGACCTTTTTTTATTATTATTTTTTTTAACTTAAGGTATCTCATCAGAATTTCAAGAAATACCTGTTTTGTAAAACATTTAATGGAAAATTCTGTAAGAGTTCTGTAAGTGCATATTTAAATTAGTATATTTTACTTTATTTTATGGTTTCTGTTTGGTAGCCATTGCTGCCAGCAATTTAACTGTGTTTTTTTTTTTACTATTGTTTTTTACGGTGTTTACATAAAATGGCCCAAAATATGTACAAAAATATATACATTTAAAAATATATTTGAATATATATATTTTTGCTGTATGGTTAATGTTATATTTAAAGAATAGAGTACATCATCATGTTTCTATCTGATCAGTGTATGTATTGATGTACCAGTTTGTGTGAGTTTCTCATCTATAGTGTCCTTCAGTTGAGTCAGATCTCTCCTCAGAGTCTCCAGACTCTCATGAGTCTTCATACTGATCTCAGGCCAGTTCCTGGTGTTTGTAGGGCTGCACAGGGATGAGTGAATCTACAGCAGGAGAGAGGAGAAATCCTTCAGCATGGGGAGTGTTCTGGTGTCATATACTGCATTATGATTGATCAGAGAGATCATGTTGACTGACCTGTAGGAGGTGGAGGTGATCTTCAGTGTGTGAGAGCTGCTCCAGCTCAGTGTTTCTCATCTTTAGCTCAGTGATCTCCTGCTCCAGCTCTTCAATCAGCTCTTCCTCCTGTTTCTCTGCTGCTTTCTGCTGCTCCTCCATCCTCTCCAGCAGTTCAGTCTGATATCTCTCAATGGAGCGGATGAGATCAGTGAAGAGCTCCACATGGGCTGCTTTCTCCTTCTCTGTGTTTCTCTGCTCAACCAAAACAGTCAACAAATTATTAGCAGTGTTTACTAAGAGACGAATCTGTGTTACTGTTGCTCATACATTTTTTTTCCAGATACATAAATGTGTTTTTAAGGGGTTTCAGAATCCCTCAACTGAAGTTTTAAACTTCATCCTGCACTGTTTGCACTGAATGATTCCTCAAATCAAGTGTTTTTCAATCATGTTGAGGAGAGCTGTGCTATTACTTTACTAAGTGATCAAGTCACAGTCATGTTGATATTCAGACCATCAGTGTGGTTGCAAGTGTACAAAAATAAAATAAAGAAGTTAATGATAACTAACTTACATTTTAGACAAATTATTATCCTTGTTTGTATTTGCTCTGATCCCTAAATATACTAGTTTGAAACAAAGGTGCAACAAACTGTAGTGTTGATTCATTCCTGTTTTTAAATGAATCATTTGAGCGAATAAATCAAAATCAATGACTCAATCATAGAGAGGTTTATTTGTCGCCACCTAATGATGTAACAGTGTAACCTTTAGAAAGAGTCCCTGTAAAACCCCCACTATTACAGTTTTTCTCAATTGCTAAAACACTATAACCAGTCTTTTGAACTAAAATTTCAAAACTATAACGCCATTTCTCAAAAAGCACACCCATTTCCCTAAACATTAAACACTATTCCCTGCTTTGACACATGAGTTATATTTGGTGAACTGTTACTGCAAAACTCTACACACAAATCCCTACATTTCTCAGTGCTTACACCATGTGGTCATTTAGAAAGCACAAGCATTCAATATTGTTCACTCAAGTCTGCGAAGTCTGAGCTCAATTAGCACACAATTACCCAAGTGGAAACACTAGGAGTCAAAATTTAGCACACACCAATCAGAATCTTCAATGGAGATAAAAGAGCCAAAGTCAGCTTACAGTGTTTCTCAGTCACTTTGGTGCATTTCTCAGATCAGAAATGAAACTGCCAAAACTACTTGTTCAACATCCACATCATCTAGTCTCTTGTGCACATCATAAAAAGCTTCTCTTTCTTTTGATCAAGTTGTGATTGCTTTGGCACATTCATACAACTGATTATATACATTTGTCTGCGGTTTCCTACATTATCAGTTGCTATTGTCATGTTGCTCAAAATGTATTATATAGTTCTCTGTGTAATAGTCTCACCCCTCAAAACATCAAGTCATTAGCTCATCGTATAAGTCATTACCTAAATGCAAAAAATTTTATCTAGTTGTCATAAACTGTCAATCATATATTCTACACATTTCTATTAGACTTTTTGTCAATTTGCCATGAATTATTCAAGTGAATCTTGACTTTCACTAATGAAGATAATAAAGATCAACCAATGATAAAGCAGTTCTCTGAAAAAGCTCAAAGGCACATCTCATGAACCTTCAATTGGAAAGCATATATAGACAGAGGACAACACAGGAGTTACAAATTCTGACAGTGGGCTTTCTTATTTTTATTTTCACCTTTGTGCCCATATTTCCTTTTCTTTTCTGCTTCACAATGACGTTGTAATGCATTTTTTTTTTTGTCAGACCACTAGTACAAGTGTAACTTTGAATCTTATTCAGTCTTTTTCAATCAATATCCCACCTATAGTAATGTGTAATTTTGAAGTGGAAGAGTAGGAGGTGAAAGAGGAAGAGGAGGAGAAGAAGGAGTAGGATGATGACGACAACGACAACATGGAAGAGACAGGAAGGGCAAGGGAAAGAAGACAAGCAGTCTCATATATTTTAGTTGATGGGTGCCAGGGTTAAATCAGGCATGCAAGAGGATTTGACCCCTGCTGCCTGGCCAGGACTAATTTAGCCTGTGATGCTGAAGAGGTTCTTTGGCCTGTCCCAGACCAAACACAGGATGTTGGGCAGAATAATTATTTTTGTTGTTGTTTGCTGTTTTGTTCTGTTTTCTACAGTACATTACTGTAAATTAAGAAATAAAACACTTGCAAATGCATACATTTGTTGTGTTTATCATGTGAAAAGTTTTTTATTTTTATTGTTTTTGTAGTATTGTTTTGAATTTATCTCATCAGTGTGTAAAACTGTGTTGTAGTGTGTGTTTTTTTGAGGATTTGTGTGTCATGTCTGAGAGAAAAGTTTGGTTTTTCAGCAAGATTGATTTGTTTTGAGTGGAGAGCTTCATTTTGACCTCAATATAGGAAGTTTGGGGAATTGAGTTAGAAGTTGTGGATTTGTGTTTAGAGTTTCGCAAATAAGAGGCACAATTTCAAGAAATGTGTTTAAGCAATTGAGAAAAACTGTAATACACAGTGCGCTTCTCAAAACTCATATTAATGCTTCTTCATTTGACACTTCAAAGGATCCTTCAGAATGAAAGATTCCCAAGGATTCAAGTGATGGACACTTTATACTCCCTTGATTCTTTGTGCATGTTTAACTTGTGACACAGATGTTGTAAGACAGCACAGAAGAGTGATCTATAGAAACCATTAGTTGGTTCCCTAAACCCTTTATTCCTTCAAAGCTCTAACTCTAGTGGGTCAACCCTTCAAAGGGATCATGGCATAGGGATGAGCTCTTCAGAGTGGAACACAGCCACACAGCTAAACTTATAAAACTAAATGATATATAATATTTATGTCAACTATTTTATTATTATATTTAAACTCACTTTTCTGACTTCTGCTGAGTGTTTGATGTCTTTAATCTTCTTGGTTCTGTCCTGGATCATCTGCTGCACATCTTTCTGTGTCTTCATCAGTTCAGTCTATAGAGAGAACAACTCAGACTTGTTTATCATAACACAGATTAAACTTACAGTATGTTTTCATAATGAGCTTTAATTACACAAAATTAAATAAAATCTGATTTCTCATGATATCAGTCCTTTAAAAGTACAATAACTTCTACCTTCTTCTCTTGACTCTCCTCTTCTATAGGAACAGTGTTGTGGTTCTTGTGGTCTTTCACAGAGCAGATTGAACACACACATGTCTGATCATCTCTACAGAACAGATCCAGAGGTCTCTCATGTTTCTGACATATATAGTCCTCCAGATTACTCACAGGATCCATCAGTTTGTGTTTCTTCAAACGTGCCACTCTCAAATGAGGCTCCAGGTGAGTTTCACAGTAAGAGCTCTGACACACCAGACACGACTTCAGGGCTTTCAGCTTTCTTTCCTCACAGAAATCACACAGAACATCAGTTGTTTTCTCAGGAGTTTTCTTTTTATAGTGACCTACAAGCTCTCTGAGTGTGGTATTAATCTTGAGATCAGGTCTGTGCTTGAATGTTTCTTTACAGTATGGACAGCTGCAGGTCTGACTGTTGTCCCAGCACTTATTCAGACAGGTCTTGCAGAAGTTGTGTCCACATGGAGTGCTGACTGGATCAGTGAACACGTCCAGACATATAGAGCACTGAAGATCCTCAGACAGAGGACCACTGGAGGATGACATGACTGGAAAGAGACATTATTTAGGATTAGTGTGAACTCCTTTAATACTGTTAAAAAACAATTTCATGATTAATGTAAACAGTGTCTAGAGAAAATCCTATATATATATATATAAGATCATGTACAGTTAGGTAGTGTTTTTTCAACATTAACCCTAGAAAAATAAAAGTAGTTCATGCACTCATTCTTTAATGGTTTATTGACTTACATGGAGGTATATGGTCAAAACTTTGTCTCCTGTTTTTTCTTGCTTTTGTTGATGTTGGTGAAGATTCTGCCATTGTTATTTCCCTCTTAAAGAAAAATGCACTTTACAGTAAAAGTTATATTCTCCCTTTAAGCCTTAAAGCCAAATTAGATCACTTGAACTAAATCAATATTTATAATAAATTGGTAAATCTCATAATTAATTTGAAACACTGTGAGTGACTCATAAACTCATTGAACAATCTGAACTATGACCTGCTGTTTAGATTAAAGAAAGAACATACACCCCCCTCTCCCCAAAACAAACAAACAAAACACACACACACACACACACACACACACACACACACACACACACACACAAACATACATATAAATACATATATAATGAGTGCATAATTATTATGCAAGTGAATATTCTGATTACATTAATTTTAAAAATGACAGAATTATAATTTTCAGGTGACATGCGGATGAGGAATGTTAATGAGGTAAAAATGTTTAAAAAATCAATAAAAAGAGACTTTATTGATGCTGAAATGTCAAAATTATAAAATGCTTTTCAGAAAAATACAATACTCTGAATTTTTCCAAACTAATGAAGCATGACCATCAGACAATCAACCAGTTTGTCAATAATAGTCAGCAGGGTTGCAAAAAAATGCGTTGAAAAGAAAAGGTGCAAATTGGCAGCAATAGTAGAATTAAGTGGGAAACCACCAGAAAGCTTTTAGACTCCAGTGCCACCATTTTCCAGAACTGCAACCTCCCTGGATTCTCCAGAAGTACACTGTAAAAAATTTGCTGTAGTTCTGCAGCTGGTTGCCAGTAACTTACTGTAGATTTTTAATTTATGTTATTTACTGGCAACAGTTTGTTCAAAGTTAAATGAACATTAAACATTAACAAGTCTTTGTCTTTACAGAATAAAACTATAAAATAACAACCTAATGCAAAGCATTCTGGGAACCAGAAACCTTCATCAACCTTTTTCAGTTTTTTTCCTTCAGATTTTGGTTCCCAGAATGCTTTGCATGAGGCTGTTATTTTAGTTTTATTCTGTAAAGATAAAGACTTGTTAATGTTTAATGTTCAATTAACTTTGAACAAACTGTTGCCAGTAAATAGCATAAATTTAAATCTACAGTAAGTTACTGGCAACCAGCTGCCAGTAATACTGTAATTTCTACAGTTTTTGTTTACAGTGTACCAGATGCCTACTTTTTAGAGAATTTGCTAAGGTAAAGGAAGCTGAAACCGAACTCACACTTAACAAAAATCACAAGCTGAAGTGTTAAGATTTGGCCAAAAAATACATGAAATTCTATTTTTCAAAGGTCTTTGGACAGATAAAAAGAGAGTAGCACTTAATAGAGCAGACGGCTGGGCCTGTGGTTGGCTCAATGATGGACACAGAGCACCAGCTCGAGTCAGACGTCAGCACAGTGGTCAGGGGGTGCTGGTGTAATGGTGTGGGCTGTTATTAGTAATGATGATCTTGTTGGACCTTTTGGGGTTGCAGACAGACTAAAAATGGATTTCCAAAACTATTAACAATTTCTGGAAGACACTTTCTTCAAACAGTGGTGCAAGAAGTAGTCAGCATCATCCAGAAAGACCATAGTCTTCATGCAGGACAATGCTCCACCACATGCATTCAAGTATTTCACTGATTGTCTTGCCAGAAAAGGCTTCAAAGATGACAGAATAAAGTCTTGGTCCCCTTCCTCACCTGATTTGAACCCAACTGATAACTTGTAGGCCCTTCTTAAGCATGAGATTTACATTGAGAGAAAACAGTACACAACTTTAAACAGCATCAACTGATCGAGAACAAATCAAGACATTGACTAATTATATGGATTAGTTATATTGGCTGCTTAAAACTTTGAAAGGACATTAAGATATTATTTTAATTTTGTATTTTGTTTTCTATTTTTAAAAATTTGTTTAAACATTCTTGTAAATAAAGAAATAGATAACTGATAGATAAAAAAGTCCTGAATAATTGTACACACACACATATTTGAGAAAGTTGTAAGAACAAAATAAAAGAGACATTTTTAAGAACACAATAAAGTTGAACACTTGCTTGTAGTATTGTACTTATTCAACAGTTAACTTAATAAATAAAAGCATATGTTGCATAATAAGTGCACACTGTGTGTATATATGGATCACGTTTGTGCTCAGTTTGTCTGCAGGTCATTTACTTCCTGTTTCTTTAGCCTTTATGTTGTGACTAAATGACAGAAACACCAAACTTTGCATGATGACCAATCAAATGACATACTGTTAATACAATTCTTATACAGTTTCAGTGCAGTAAACAACTAAAGCAGTGGAGTATCTGACTTCTGTTCAACTCACTCCAGTCTGATATAAACCCTACTAAACCAGATCAGTTCCATTAGAAACCTGTTCAGGACAATCTCTCTTATATTTCTGTAATTTACCTGTGAGTATCAGATGTGTCCAGAGGGGTCTTTGAACGAATCAGTATTCTGTTGTTTAAAGAGTTTGAGTTTAGTTCATAGCGTCCATATTGTTGTTGATCAAATTAGTTTCACTTTCTCTGAATCTCTGAACTACAGTGATGTCAGAGCTCCTCCTGTATTTACATAATTACATTTGTCCCATGTATTCGGTGTTTGTCTGTTTGTATTGGGACTGATGTTTCTGTCAGCTCATGAAAAAGAGATTTCAGCAGACGTGTTTTTTTTGGCAACATTATAATAATGCATAATAATATTGCAACTAAACATTAGCGCTCTGCTCCCTCTGCTGGCGATGATATACCATTACATGCTGAACAACACGCTTATACTGGACTATATGTAGACTGTAAAACCCACAGGGAAGCGTTTCATAAATGCTGAGTAAATTATGTTATTCAAATAAATGAGCAGAAAGCATTCTACAGACTAAAATAAATACAATAGTGTTTTTGAACAGAACAAAACTGTTTTCGGATTAGGCAAGGCAGGCAAGGCAAGTTTATTTATATAGCACATTTCATACACAATGGTAATTCAAAGGATTAAGTCTTTGTCAGTCACCAGTTTCTGTACTTTATTGAACATCCTAATTCTGGGTTCTGTATATAGGAATTAAATCAACCCTTCTATATTACTTTGTCCCAACTGCTGAAAAAAAATAAAAAAAAATAATAAATAAACTAAAAAACAAAACAGAAACCATCACAGAATTTGTAATGGTTTTTATGGTTTTAATGGGAATTGTATTGGTTTCAGTGGAAACTGTAATGGTGACTTGTTAAAACCACTAAATCCTAATGGAATATGTCCCAAAGCACACTACAGGAATGGTTTATGGTTAAATTGTTAGAAGTTGATGGTTTGTAGTGGCATTTGTAATGGAAACCATTAGAATTTTTTTTTTCTTTACCAGGGTTAACAGACGCAATCAGCAGTGAGTCCTACTGGTTAGATAATCTAAATATTAATATAATAGCATCTCATATGATGGGTTAATGTGAGGGTTAATGCATTAATTTATAAAATTAAGATTAATTTAGTTGTTTAGTCCCAATAGTGAAAGTATTAGCATATTTAATGCAGTTTGTTAAGTCAATCATCATTATTGTTATTGTTCATTGTTACGCTTAGTGATTTGAACACTCAGTGTTGAAGTATTAACAGCACAATAAACCCACAAATGTCTATTAAAACAGTAAAGAGGATTATTCTGGATTTTAATGCTGACAATAAATTTGATATACAATTTTGATATGTAATTTTGGACCATTTGTTTTACAGATATGGCACAGCAGTGAACTAAGAATAATTTAGAAAGTTTTGGCAACCATATAAGTAATGCCCTGGCAGTCAACAACATACACAAACATCATTTATACAGTATATAAATTCTGTGGTGATATATATATATATATATATATATATATATATATATATATATATATATATATATATATATATACACATACATATGAAGTCTTCTAGATTACTCACTGGATCTATCAGTTTGTATTTCTTCAAACCACAATATTTTGGGTGAGCTGTTTGCAGTCACTGAGACCCCAGCTACAGCATGATTAAATGCAATAGAGGTGTGATGTGCATTCAGTTCTATCTGGTGTTGAGGTTACAGTTGACTCAAAAAGTCCAAGTTCAAAATAAAACTCTATGAACCACTCTATTGTGAATTATTGTGACGCTGTATGAACCACTAACTTACAGGCTGTAAAATAAAGTTTGTCCGAACTCAACTGGTTTTGTGAGAGAATGCAAATATCTTTGCTAGAGAACACAAAAGCTTTGCGAAGAAACGCAACATTTCTTGATGTAATGCAAAAGTTTTGCAAGAGAATGAAAAAAAATTGTTCAGTCCAAGAGCTCCAACCCTGAAAAACCCTCACCTGCTTATAGTCTTAGTAATCCTGAAGACATTGATTATCTTGTTCAGGTGTGTTTGATTAGGGTTGGAGCTAAACTCTGCAGGACAGCGGCTCTCTAGAACTGAACTTGTCTACTCCTGTCATGATTAATTTAAGAAACTGATTTCTAGTTAGTGATCATGTGATTTCGGGTTACAGGTTCTCACAATGCATTTTGAAGCAAAGTTGGGATTGATTTTGACTTCACAAAGAAATGCAAGTAGCATAATTAAATATTTAATTATTTTAATTTAATAGTTTTTGTCTGCAATAGAAGTTAAAGAGGTTGTGGAAAGCAAATGAAATTTTTAATGTAAAAAAAACAAAAAAAACGTTAACACTTTCTATGAAGGTAAATGAAAGGTGACATTATAAGGGTAGTCTTAAGGCACTATCATGAATGTGTAATGCATTATAAAAAACCTCATAATATGGTATATCAATTCATGAATAATCATAATGATAATTATAATAGGCCTACATTATAATACTTACAAATTTGTGGTTATAACTTTAAAGAGTATGATTATTTATAACACAATGAACACTATATTAAATCTACTTTAGTATAATGGACTTTACCATATCTTGACATTGTTTATTTAACATCAGTACTTTATCTTGTGAGTGGTTAGGTGTTGAGTGTTATTTTTAATGTTTCCTGTGAGGCTAATGTTCATTTTGATGTGAGCTAGTTAATACTCTTCAACTGAAAAAAATAAAAAATAAAAATGTTTTATGTGGCTTTAATTTCAACTTGTGACATCAAAATCAACCACAGACTAGGAAACACAGATGAGCGCTCGATTAATTTGATTTCAATATCTAAAAATAAGAAAGCTATGAAGACTGTTAAAATTTGCTCTGCACTTAAAGTTTTTGTGTAAGAATTCTTATGTACCAAAATAGCCCTTTTTTTTTGCTTTATTTTATTTTTTTATTATCTGTTTATTTTTTGTTTTTGTTTTGTTGTTGTTGTTGTTGTTGTTTGAATGTTTGTTATCTTTCAAGTATGACTACTGCTGATATTTGTACCGATTTGTATGATGATTTGATACAATAAAAAAAAAAAAAAAAAATAAAAACAGATGAGCGCTCGCTAACTTGCTAAAGTACTCCTCTCTGTGCAACAACAGGTTTGTCCAGCTGACCAATCAGAGCAGAGTAAGCTTATGGAAGCGAGGGGTTTACAGACATTACGCTCAAAACAGATTCAAACAAACCGTTTCAAAATCATGCACAAGTATAAATGTATATTCTGGGAAAATTGCAGTTCATTTATTAAATCTCTTATATTCACAACTGATTGTCTCTGTGTGCTGACCACAATTCAAAGTCCCTGAATGTTGATCTTGCTACATGCTACATCAACACGGTCTAACCCCTATTCGTCACATACTGCCGTTTGGTCATTTTCCCCTCACGTCCATAAGCTGACGTTGAGGGTACCCCTTCTTCGTCGCGTGGCTATGGCGTTCATCTATGGCGTTCATCTATGGCGCGTACTCCGTGCCAATACCGAACGACCGACCGACCGACCGAACAGCCGAACGGCTAATCGAACGTCTGACCGCACGTCTTAAACTCTCTGCGGGTGATCCACGTGACGACCTCACGTGACGTCAGCGCTATAAAATTTGGACATTAGGAATTCAAAAATGATCAAAAAATAACTGGCTTTTTTGTTGTTGCTTGTACTTGATTGGAATGTTGATGTTTCCTGTATTATCTCTGTATTACTGTATTATCTGTTTATGGCATTAATAAAAAAAAAACTCTTACCCTCTTTCCACAGCAGGTGGCAATGTATAATAAATGTAGTGATGTGAATAGGTTTAACTTTCAAGGTGTACTTAATTTAACATATTAATGTTGAAATCTTATTTTTTTAATCTTTCTTTTTCAAAAGTGATTTCAATGTAATTACATTTTTAATTCGAAAAAGTTTATTAGAAAATAAATTTTCTAATATATATATATATATATATATATATATATATATATATATATATATATATATTTAGTTAGTTAGTTAGTTAGTTAGTTATTTTTATAATTGTCCTACTAATCGTAAGTATATGATTAATTAAATCATTTGACAGACTTGGGTAAAACAATTTGAATGTACTTTTATGAATGTACATATTAATGCTGCTAAAGAAATCGGATATCAACGCAAAACCCACTTTTAGTCATATTTATTGACGTGTAATACAGTTACAAAATAATTGATAATAAGCTTAAAAACATTACGTCGTGAATTGGGAACTCAAGGAACTCAAGTAAGTAAGAACATTAAACACTAACTCACAGTAGGATTTTTTTGTTAAACAAATGAGTGTGTCGATATGTATTGTTATTGTGATATAAGTCTTATAGCGATCAATGCAGTAAATTAAAAAAAAAATGATATGCTTAATGTGTATTATTGTATCAGTAATCAGGCACGTGCAGAGGGGGGGGGGGGGGGGGCGGAGGGTGCTCGAGCACCCGCCCCTTTTGCTCAGATGCCCAAAGTGCCCTTCTGTCAGAGGGCACCTGCAGGTCCTAAAAACTCCTCAATTTAGTTGTATCAAATTTAAGGCCATAAAAATTTTGAAATATGTTAAATAGTATAAGAAAATACTTAATTATAATTTAGGAGGTCGTACATTTGGGGACGGAAAGACGAGAATCGCGATATGGCTGGATTAAACTTCAAAAGGCAATGATGTCATTGAATAAATATGCACGCTGTAGGTTTCAAAGTCAAAACGCGGCACTGATGTCTTTATATGAATTTATCTGAATGGGAAGCGACTGTCCTCAGAAACATGTCGTTGTCATTTTCATTTATTGCCTGATAAACAGCGTTAATGCTGATTTGTATACAGCTGTTACTAGAGAAACCTTAATATTTCAGCGCTCTTAAAGCGCCCCCTTGTGACAGAGAGTGACTTTTTTTTCCACATTTTTTCAGCTCTTTATGGTCAAATTATTGCAATTATCGACCCACGTTGTTATGCAGCAAACACAGAGTTGTAAATGTGAAAGAAGTTAATGTGCCTTCTAAAAATCTAAACAAATAAGTAGGGGTGGGCATAGATTAATTTTTTTAATCTAGATTAATCTAGATTAAATCTTGGAATTAATCTAGATTAATCTAGATTAAAATGGCTAATTTGAATTCTGATGAAGGCATTCAGAATATGTGTGCTACCCAAATAATGACTAAACATGTTACGCCGTACTTTTATTTTGACAGGTTACCGTGAAGTTTCTGTACATACAGTATGATATGATGCTAGTTTTCTCAAATGAAACGGTAAAAGTGACACTCACAGCAGTTTTGGAGATTGAGTTTATCTGTTCATGTGAGATGCAAATGCCAAAAATTACCGGGAGCGTCACGTGTGTTTCAGTATGCGTGTAGTAAAAGCACGTCTCCGCAATGCATACATACAGCTAGGCAAACGGAACATACCGGATTCATATTAAAACGGTCTTTTTGCATTTCAGTTTTCACAGACACTAGTCCATATCGCGATTTGAATTAAGTGACAGACCATATTTGATTTATGAATCCAAAAAACGACGAATTTACGTGGCATTTCGCGCTATAGTAGATTCGGTTTTTATGAATGGAGGACGACGCGATCCCGTCTGTGTTTTGGCAGAGGAGACATAAACGCGCGATATTCTATAGTCTTTGGTATTCATCCGCGTTAAACTATCAAGGTGAAAGTCATCATATCTTGCGTAGTTTAGACCCAGCTCCCAACCCAACTTTGAGAATAGATTAACGGCGATATTTTTTTTATCGCCCGATAAAAGTATCACGTTAACGCAGCACGTTAACGCCGATAACGGCCCACCACTACAAATAAGACAGTAATAGTTATGTTTTAAATACATATAATAAATGATAAACTCGGTTTATCCCTTTTAATGGAATAAAGGCTGAAATTCCATTGTATAAGATATTTTGTTTTGTTTTGTGTAAAGCTGTATCTGAATTAAAGATCATGCCATTTTATGCCTTAATATTCTACCGTACATTGTCAAATCCTACTCATACTGTTCATTTTACTTCTGCAGCTCTTAAAAAGGATCACAATTTGCCTTAAATTGATATTTAAAATATTTAAAATAGTGAAATAAAATTCCTTCCTTAATATGTTTGTTTTATTTCTATACTCTGCAGTAAAGCCTGTTGTCTACAATCGTACAATACAATACAAATTGTACAATACAATACAAAGTGAAAAAATATTACTGATTCTGTTGTTTGAGTCCTGGAAGGCAATTTAAACTTCAAATAATGCATAATTTGTCTTATTAATGACATTGTTACTTGTTACATAAGTAACTGGATGCCTACAATGAGGTGATGGACCCTAGGGGCTCTTAATGCCTTGTTTCAGATGCCTTTTTTATACTTTGAGCACCTGCCCCTTTAAAGGTCTCTGCACGGCCCTGTCAGTAATATTAAAAGACCACACACATTTTATGAATCATATTAGTATGAAATGCATGCAACACAATAGCCTACGTTTTTATCAGCTTACTAGCTTTTATTGTGACAATGTGGGAATACGTTTTTTTCTGCCATTTTCCCAAAATCTTATGTTTCAAAAGTACATACGATATGCTATTTATGACAATGTGGGACTTGACGACAATAATGCTACACTTTTCGGTCCTTAAATAAATAAAAAACATTTGTATAGGCTAAAGTGTTTGTTGAGTAAAGAAAACTATACATTTTCAACGAAACAGCTGGCATCGCATACAAGCAAGAGAGAGAGAGAACCAAAATGTGCGCGTGTCGCTGTAGGCTACTCCATTCACAACATGACTGTGTGGATTTATGATATTTGAACATTTTTAATGGATAATAGATATTATAAGAATTTACAGAGGGGATGCTTTTTGTCATTTTACTCAACAATCCCTCGCATCCCTCTTCAAATCGAGCCCTGGGTATAACAGGTTTATCGTTATACTAACCACAATAGCCTATATATATATAGTATACTGTACAATGAGATAAAAACACTCCAACGTGTTACAACGTGTCTTTACACGTAAAAAACGTGTTGTAATGACGACGAGTTACCAGCGCTGTCGACCAGACGCCATGACTACACGTAAACAACACGTAAGTACATGTAGAAACGTGTTACAAGTTAAAGATTATAATTTTGTCTCTTTGTTTGTGTGTGGCTAACATGAAAATGACTTGTGCCTCGATAGCGAGTCGGCTGGAGCTGATGTTGTTAAAATAGGCAGGTCATCTGCATCTGCGAGTATAGCTGTTTCATTGAAAATGTACATTGTTTTCTTTACTTAGCAAACACTTTAGCCTACATAAATGTTTTTTATTTATTTAAGGAGCGAAAAAGTCTGGTATTATTGTCGTCAAGTCCCACATTGTCATAAGTAGCATATCACATCTACTTTTGAAACATAAGATTTTGGGGAAAATGCAGGAAAAAAACGTATTCCCACATTGTCACAATAAAAGCTAGTAAGCTGATAAAAACGTCGGCTATTGTGTTGCATGCATTTCATACTAAAATTCATAAGATGTGTGTTTTCTTTTAATATTACTGATACAGTAATACACATTAAGTATAGATATTTGTTGAATTTACTGCATTGATCGCTATAAGATTTATATCACAATAACGATACATATCGATACACTCATTTGTTTAAGAAAATTCCTACTGTGAGTTAGTATGTTTAATGTTCTTACTTGAGTTCATACTATAGGCGGAGGGTGAACCAGCTGTAAGGCTAACTACAAACATCATAAACTCGTCTTTTAGAAAAGAAAACAGACGCAGCTGTCATGTAGGCCAATAAAATATTTTTAATGGGACGGACTTGTATTTAATGTGATTACAATTTAATAAAAACATTAGAAATTGATAATTATAACTTTTCATTTCAACAGTTATTAAAACAGCGATTATAGGCCTATTCAGAAAACTACATTACCACTAGCTTTCCGAATCTCACTCTCCAAAAAAAACAACAAACAAAAAATAAAATAAAATAAAAAATAAAACGCGCACACACATTAAACAGGGACGCCTGCAGAATTTCTTCCAAGGGTACACAGTTTTTTTTTTTTTTTTTTTTTTTGCGAAGGCCAAATGATCAATGAGACGGTTTAAACTCATCAAGCATGCATCTATCAAAAGCATGCTTTCCGCTATTAAAATAGTTCAGTTTAATAATGGGAAAGTGATTATATTTCGTTTCGTTTTTTTATTAAGTTAATTTAGAAAAACGTTTGAATCATTTTTTTTTTTATTGTTAATTGTACCTTAAATGTTTTTAAAGTAATAACTAAGCGGCCAGCAGCAGTGAGTTGATCATCTATATTTGATCAATTTAGCCTTCTCAAAGCACAAGGACTTGCCTAAATTAAAATTCTTTATATAAAACAGTTCAAGCATATTACACGTTAGTTTAAACGTTTAACCTTGATAAATGCGCGCTGTTGGATGAATATCCAATCGTTTGTGTGGAGACTGGAAGGCAGCTGAAGCATGCTTTGTAGGATGGAGGCACCAGTGCATCACTTGTTTGTTTGTTTCTGTGAAAACAATCTAGAAAAAAAAATTCTTCATTTTTGCTCATAAAAGTAGGAGTAATACATCAACTTTTATTTTAGTGCACTCACAATATAAACAACTCGTTTTGCGTTTATAAAATAAATAGGAAAACAGAAGATGCGCCGTCTGGTCTTGAATGGCATCGCTTCACAATCAACTGAAACTCAGCGAATAGCCTCACAGACATGATATATATATATGATGATATATATAGAAAGCTAGAAATTACCAATTTAAAACGAAATAATTCAAATCGAAAATAGAAACTTTCATTATGTAATCTGTAAAGATTTAAAGATATTTCTACTGTATATAAAGGCACGTTCATTGAAGAGATGGCGAGTAATTTTTTTCTTCATCTCCATTATTGATGAATGTCTAAAATATAAAAATAAGGAAAAGCCTAAAACAGGCCCGATAATATTTGTTTTAAATTCTATTAAAATTATAATGTTATATAATATACTATAAAACTATAATTATAATTACAAATTATACTGGCATATGTAAAACTTTAATAATTGTAGCTGCTTATATATTTTCCGATTTTTATGTCTCTCTGTTCTAAATATCTTAAAATTTAGAGGATTTGCTGCAACGCAATTTTGTACGATATGCGAATTATTAATTAGCCTATTAGTATTTTAATCCATACCTCAAATGCTTTAAAAACACCTTTAAAAATTACTTTATTGCATTCCAGATGCTTTTAAAGAACTTTTCAATGTACATGTTATCTTAAATTTAAACCATGAATTTGTTGTATTCCCTGTGTAATGAATCTCTTAACATTGTAGGTACGTCTGAGCTTTGTTGTTTATGATGAGAAAAAATCAAGAGTTGAGCGCACTCAACAAAACTGACAAGACTCATTTGAACGCTTCTGATTAGACATTTCATTCCTAAACTCAACAGAATCGTGTGTGATGGTTATAATATGCAACACTGTAAAAACGCCTAAAAAGAATTACGGTGCAGATGAGCAGATCTTTATGTAATGCCGCAATTTACACTTTCTATCATTTTCATTTTATTAGCAACAGACGTAATATATTTAATTTGTTTGTGCAGGGGAATATGTCCAATTTAGTGGCATTTTTTGCCCCAGGTCCCCGTGGCCAGTACACACGCTCCGCTTGAGTTCCTAACTGAATGTGTTCTAGCACTCAACCAATTCACGAGGACGTATTGTTTTTTAAGCTTATTATTATAAATTCTTTTGTAACTGTATTACACGTCAATAAATATGACTAAAAGTGGGTTTTGCGTTGATATCCGAACATTATTTCATAAAACAATTTCTTTAGCAGCAGTAATATGTACATTCATAAAAGTACATTCAAATTGTTTTACCCGTCTGTCAAATGATTGAATTAATCATATACTTACGATAAAAAAGATAAAAACAAAAAATAAGATTTCAACATTAATGTTTAATTCAGTACACTTGAAAGTTAAACTTATTCACATCACTACATTTAGGCTATTACACATTGCCACCTGCTGTGGAAAGAGGGTAAGAGTTTTTTTTTAATTAATGCCATAAACAGATAATACAGTAATACAGAGATAATACAGGAAACATCAACATTCCAATCAAGTACAAGCAACAACAAAAAGGCAGAGTTATTTTTTGATCATTTTTGAATTCCTAATGTCCAAATTTTATAGCGCTGACGTCACGTGAGGTCGTCACGTGGATCACCCGCAGAGAGTTCAAGACGTGCGGTCAGACGTTCGATTAGCCGTTCGGCTGTTCGGTCGGTCGGTCGGTCGTTCGGTATTGGCACGGAGTACGCGCCATAGTGTGTGAGCCAATGCACAATTTACTTGCCCTTCATTCATTCCTCTCAATGAACGTGACATCTGCGTCTGACTTGTAACGTGACGTCTGCGTCTGTCTTTTTTTTTTTTTTTGCAGTTTTTAGTGCATCTTTCTTTTTCCCAATTAACTTAAGAAAACTTATACATTAATTGTGTGCATATTAAATACTTATATATTGATGTATAACAATATAATAATATAGACATATTTTAGACTTTTTATGTTTTTCAAGCATAAAGTATACAAAGCTAGTGCTGCTGCTCCGATTTGATTGTTATTTTATAGCAATAGCAGGAGGATTCCTCAAAAATAACAATACACAAATATCTGTTATAGGCCACGGTCTGCATTTTATTAAATAGTAAGCTAAATAAAATCCGAACGCCTTTCAGTTCCAACACTGACCTACACATAAGACTCACTCACTGTTTAAATATATATACAAGCAACATTTATGAAAGACGTGAGTTTTGCTTGTATATATATTTTTTTAAAAACAGGCTAGTAAAAAAAGGAACAGTAAAAAACTAGGATGAAAAACATTTAGAGAAATATATGCTACATTTTGAGAAAAAATAACTTTCTATACAATTACCAACTTTTGCAATTAACCTATCTATTCTTTTTATTAACTGACAAACACAAACAAGCAAGCCAGAACTCTGCGTTCTCCGAGCGTTATGGTGTGCAAAGGCTTTGCAGATTTTATGTCGATGTTGCGAGCGCGGAAATTATCAATACTAGAAAAGCTAAACTGGACAGTCTTTATTGAAACATTGTGCTCCGGAGAAATGTCTTGATCACTTTCAATTTCGTAAACGTACGAAATTATATGGCAAAATCTGGTGACAAGTCGTCAGTGAACTGCTTACATTGAAACAGGTCATTGTCGGAGAAGCGCAGCAGCGGACCAGGGCACAGAAACATAGGCCTATAAATTGTCTATATTTTACTTAAATCATTAACATAAAAAAAATGAAAGGTTCATTGTGACACGAGTAAAGAAAAGCCGTTTTCTTTATTTTTGAATAAATTGGAGTAAATAATTTATGAATAAAACGGGACAGAAAATAATGATATTGCTGAATTCAAATTTTAAAAACTTAATAATGCATTTTTGTCACATAGAAATGCACAGTAAAGCACTGATTTAAAGCTAGAATGCAGGAAATTTATTGCTAATAAATTCTGTAATAAAAATAATTTTCTCGTTCCAAAACTGTATGACTTAAATTTCTTCTGTGGAGAACAAAATATATTTTGTAGAATGTAACCTAACATATCTGGTTACCCTTGATTTATACTGTATAGACATAAATTTACTGAATTTATCAAAGTATCTTCTTTCATGTTCCACAGAAAAAAGTGATATTGAGTAAATTATGACAATTTTCATTTTTGGGTAAAATATCCCTATCAGTACTTTAATATTTGTAGACAGTAAAAAAAAAAAAAATATATATATATTTTAGACACTGATATTGATCTTTAATCAGGCTTTTATTGAATTAACATTTTACTTAGATTAAAAATGAATTAGAAGCTGGAAAAGATTCGCCATCAAGGAAAGAGTATAAGGACAAATCTAAATGATTTATTAATAAACTAGTGCAGAGTCAGTGTCGCAAAGATCTCTTTTTTGGACGCGCCTTTAGAGAGAAATTAATCTTTACTGATTACATAATGAAATAGCTTTTGTTTTCGATTTGTTTTATTGCGTTAAGTAATAATTTAAAGCTTTCAATATAAATATTAATCAGGTCTGTGAGTCATGGATTTCCCTTTATTTTTGTTAAGCGCTCCTGTTCAAGAACGAGACGGAAGAAAGCGCATAATTTTTTTTTTCTTTATTTTATAAAAACGCTGTAACGCTTTTTAATGTATTACTCGTACCCTTGTGAGCAAAAATGACGGATAATTTTACATTGCTTCCACTGAAGAAAACAAAAACAAAACGCAAGTAACAGCGCTGGCGCCTGATGTCCTGCAAAGCGGCCTCTAGCTTCCACTTTCTGCACAAACTATGTGCCTAATAGCGCACATTTATCTTTAATGTTTAAACTAACATTGTTTTATACTTTAACCATTTTATATCTATAGATTTTATTTTAGGCAAGTCGTGATGATTTGAGAAGGCAAACTGATCAAACAGACAATATCAGTCTTCCACTTGGCGCTGTTCCTTAAAAAAAAAAAAAAAAATACCGACCAAAAAAGGCTTCAAACGTTTTTCTAAATTAACTTAATAAAAAATGAACTAAATTTAATGACTTTGCCATTGCATACAAAACTGAACTATCTTAAACGCTGAAACGGTAAGTTGTTTTGGGAGAAGGAAAAATATATTTTTGTCCCGTCCATTGCTTCACCGCTATTTCGAGAATGAACCCAGCATAAATATGCAGATGCCATTCCCAAATCATAGTAGCATGTATGTGTCCGAAAAACAAGTTTTATACAAATTCTGAATGGATTATAGGCTGGAAAGTGCAAAGCGCGCTCCCTTTATTGTGACTAAACTTAGATCTCACAAAGTTCCGTTATAATTAATAAAGCTCTCTAAACTACACAATGAATCATGAATATGAAGCCATGAGATGATTCACGAGCGCGCAAAATGGCACCCAATATTTATTTTTTATTTTTTTTTTTTGGGGGGGGGGGGGGGGGTAGTTTGCTTTTTGCAGTTTCGAATGCGCTGTTATGTAAAATAGCACCGTCTCTCTCTTCGGCGGTCGGCCCACAACTCCACAGGCCCACTGGGAATGTCCCGGTACTCCCGATGGTCAGTAGCTACATCTCTGGGCAAATGGTCCCCCATTACTTATATCACTTTTCTTTCTTGAAAGCCAGTTGTGTACAACACAATGAACTATAAAGACGTGTGTAACCAACTATTCCTACACAAGCACTATAAAAAATTTATTCTTTATAAAAAATGTATATTTATTTAAGCATCTTCATCATACTTCACATAAAGATTCTTGACATTTTTAAGGCAATTAATGCAGGGCACAGTGCTGCTAAAAGTGCGGCGAACAGGTGCGTGCCAGGCTTTGCAATTTTTTCATAACCCACCTCAACTGCATGCTGACACTTCTGCTTTAAAGACTGCACGACGTGCACGTTGCAGTTAAATACACAGACGCGCGTGGGCACGGATATCTGCTTGCATGGGCCAGTTTGTCATCGGTTAAACTGGCTTGATTTTAGAAGCCTTAATTCAGTTGTTGCATATAGATTAATGTCTTTATTTTGGGATTATCAAAGTAGATTATAACTCAAACAGGAGATTTTACTGGGGCACAGCAGATTTTTACGGGGGCACTCGACCCCGTAAAAAGAGTCTTTTTCTGAATGTAATAATTAAATGCAATAAGACAAATACATTTTCTTATCAAAATGGAATTTGTTTTAATTATAGACCAAACAATTTTGAAAAAAGTTTTAATGTCTTTAAAGCGTTAAAAGTTTTTTCTTTGGTTTAAAACATTTGGCCAAATTCTAGAAAAAATATGATGCTTTATTGGCTAAGACTAAGCTCAAGATGAAAAGAAAAGAAAAGAAAGAAAAGAAAAGAAAAGAAAAGAAAAGAAAAAAGAAAACGAAGAGAGTCTTGATCTGATAAACCAAGTAGCCTGAGGAAAACGCTGAACGGTAATAATACAGAGAAACGCATGAACAGAAATGGTAAATTCAGATTCTGCTTAGAGTTTTTTCGTTTAAAGCCATATTAAAGCATACAGCCCCACACAAATGGACCTTACAAAATTGCAATTCTTAGACCTGACAGATGAACTTTAAGAATAAAATAATGAATCACACATTTTGTTGTCATTTCCCAATGTTTATTGACATCAAACTTTTCACAGATAAACAGTGCCCAGAACAGCATTCTCTCTCTCCAGTTTGTGCCATTACGAAAGAAAAAAAAAAAAGACAAAACAAGTAGTTGATTGTATTTGAAATGCATTTGCATAGAGGTAATTAAAAATTAGGCAATAGAAAACCCCTTAAAAAGATTGTCTAATATTCAAAAATTAAAAGAGAATTTGTTTACAGAAAACGTTAAGATGCCAGATAATATTCAATGCTTATGTTTAACAAACTAATAGGCCAAAAAAAAAATGATTAGAACAATACTTCAATATTTTACAATTATTACCTTTAAAAATATATCTCTCCTGTAATTGTTGTTTGCTTCTATTGTGACTAAATGCACGACAAATTATTGGTTCATAACAATTAAAATATAAAGATAAAGATAAAGATACGTTATTGTCATTGTAGTTATACAACGAAATTTGTTTGGTAGCTCAAAAAGACCAGCAGCAATAAAACAAGAAAGCAGCACAGATAAACATATTAAACATAGTAAAATTATGAAATAAATAAATGTATAAAATAAATAAAATAAAAAGGCACTTAGTATAGTAAAAGACAAAGAAATTTAAGGAATAGAAATGTAACAGTATTTACAGTGTGCTAAGTTGTTAAGTACAAATATGAATGTCCCATAAAATATTATTATTATTTAACTTTCTCCTCTACAGTCAACACTCCCATCTCTACTGTGGTCACTCCTGTCACTATCACTGTATATGTATATACAGAAGTAGTCTGTGAGAAATCCTGCAAGACAGGAAGAAAGAGAATTTATCACATGATGAACAACAAAAACATTGACAACAGATGGCAGATGACTGTAGCGTGTAAACAGAACGCTATCGTCCGTTGGTGTGGATGCTAAAATAGTTCTTATTGTTGTTCTTGCTCTTGGTATGAACCGCTTTAAGTAATCTGATTTGGCCAAATTTACCAATGATCTGATTTGTGACAAGATAAACTAGCATTTCCAGACTTGTGCTTCTTAGACAGATGTGTTAAATAAAAATCAACATAGAAAAAAAAGGCTCTGAGCCTCTGAGGTGTGGGCAGATATCATATTCTGTTAGAACAGGAAGAGGCAGTGCCAATTTGTAAAGGTTAATATAGAGAGAATACAATGGACTTAATATGAAATGGATTGGTATAAACAATCTGACTACTTACAATGGACACAATTAACATGAGAGTTGAGGCAATGGCCAATGACAGAAGTAAAAGTGAAAAATCTGAGAATTTTGTTTGAGTACACTTGTACAATATCATATATATATTGATATATGATATTGCAGTACAGTTCAGTCCAGGTGCTCAGACCAACATTGACATACCATTGGAATGTTTGCCTTTGCTTTTGGTCTTTTCCATAAATGCACAACATGGCCCAATTCAAATCCCATGACAGGCCTTCCTTTGGTCTTCCCTTTATCCTGAAACAAAGAGAAATACACACATGTTGAGACAATGTGCTAAACAAAATCTGTGACCAAAATATTTGAGAGGAAGGACTGTAAGGAAAGTTATTATCAACACCTAAAATAAGGATGCGTTGATTAAAGCAAATCAGTTATAGCTAAATCATTGAAGGACTTGTTTAGCCTCTTTGACAGCTTCTTCAAGATCAGCATTGGGAGCTTTGAGTTCAAGTTCCCTGTTAATTCTAGCAGCTTTCTGACAGAATTGGTCAAAATTATGAGATTTTAAAAATGTAATGATAAATCACAGAAAGAGAGAGAGCAAAACTATGTGTAGATTAATTATGGATTACAGTTCATACAGTGATGGCTTTTACCAGAGATGGCTTCTTAGCTCCTGGAGTAGGTGATCTGACATAACTGCAAGACAGAAAAAAAAAATACTGAATTATAATTACTTCACAAAAACTTTTTAAAAGTGTGGTAAGCATTGTGGTTACTGTGCTTTACAAATAGTATACCGAGAAATAAAAAAACCATAGTAAGCTAGTGGTTAGTGTGCATATCCTACAAATACCACAGTAAAACTACGGTTACAGTGGTAAAACCATAGTAAGCTAGAGGTTAGTGTGCTTATACTACAAATACCACAGTAAAACTACGGTTACAGTGGTAAAACCATAGTAAGCTAGTGGTTAGTGTGCTTGTACTACAAATACCACAGTAAAACTACAGTTACAGTGGTAAAATCATAGTAAGCTAGTGGTTAGTGTGCTTGTACTACAAATACCACAGTAAAACTACAGTTACAGTGGTAAAACCATAGTAAGCTAGTGGTTAGTGTGCTTATACTACAAATACCACAGTAAAACTACGGTTACAGTGGTAAAACCATAGTAAGCTTTGTGGTTAGCATGCTTATACTACAAATACCACAGTAAAACTACGGTTACAGTGGTAAAACCATAGTAAGCTAGTGGTTAGTGTGCTTATACTACAAATACCACAGTAAAACTACGGTTACAGTGGTAAAACCATAGTAAGCTAGTGGTTAGTGTGCTTATACTACAAATACCACAGTAAAACTACGGTTACAGTGGTAAAACCATAGTAAGCTTTGTGGTTAGCATGCTTATACTACAAATACCACAGTAAAACTACGGTTACAGTGGTAAAACCATAGTAAGCTAGTGGTTAGTGTGCTTATACTACAAATACCACAGTAAGACTACAGTTACAGTGGTAAAACCATAGTAAGCTTTGTGTGCTTATACTACAAATACCACAGTAAAACTACGGTTACAGTGGTAAAACCATAGTAAGCTTCGTGGTTAGTGTGCTTATACTACAAATACCACAGTAAAACTACAGTTACAGTGGTAAAACCATAGTAAGCTAGTGGTTAGTGTGCTTATACTACAAATACCACAGTAAAACTACGGTTACAGTGGTAAAACCATAGTAAGCTAGAGGTTAGTGTGCTTATACTACAAATACCACAGTAAAACTACGGTTACAGTGGTAAAACCATAGTAAGCTAGAGGTTAGTGTGCTTATACTACAAATACCACAGTAAAACTACGGTTACAGTGGTAAAACCATAGTAAGCTAGTGGTTAGTGTGCTTGTACTACAAATACCACAGTAAAACTACAGTTACAGTGGTAAAATCATAGTAAGCTAGTGGTTAGTGTGCTTGTACTACAAATACCACAGTAAAACTACAGTTACAGTGGTAAAACCATAGTAAGCTAGTGGTTAGTGTGCTTATACTACAAATACCACAGTAAAACTACGGTTACAGTGGTAAAACCATAGTAAGCTTTGTGGTTAGCATGCTTATACTACAAATACCACAGTAAAACTACGGTTACAGTGGTAAAACCATAGTAAGCTAGTGGTTAGTGTGCTTATACTACAAATACCACAGTAAAACTACGGTTACAGTGGTAAAACCATAGTAAGCTAGTGGTTAGTGTGCTTATACTACAAATACCACAGTAAAACTACGGTTACAGTGGTAAAACCATAGTAAGCTTTGTGGTTAGCATGCTTATACTACAAATACCACAGTAAAACTACGGTTACAGTGGTAAAACCATAGTAAGCTAGTGGTTAGTGTGCTTATACTACAAATACCACAGTAAGACTACAGTTACAGTGGTAAAACCATAGTAAGCTTTGTGTGCTTATACTACAAATACCACAGTAAAACTACGGTTACAGTGGTAAAACCATAGTAAGCTTCGTGGTTAGTGTGCTTATACTACAAATACCACAGTAAAACTACAGTTACAGTGGTAAAACCATAGTAAGCTAGTGGTTAGTGTGCTTATACTACAAATACCACAGTAAAACTACGGTTACAGTGGTAAAACCATAGTAAGCTAGTGGTTAGTGTGCTTATACTACAAATACCACAGTAAAACTACGGTTACAGTGGTAAAACCATAGTAAGCTTTGTGGTTAGTGTGCTTATACTACAAATACCACAGTAAAACTACGGTTACAGTGGTAAAACCATAGTAAGCTTTGTGGTTAGTGTGCTTATACTACAAATACCACAGTAAAACTACGGTTACAGTGGTAAAACCATAGTAAGCTAGTGGTTAGTGTGCTTATACTACAAATACCACAGTAAAACTACGGTTACAGTGGTAAAACCATAGTAAGCTTTGTGGTTAGTGTGCTTATACTACAAATACCACAGTAAAACTACGGTTACAGTGGTAAAACCATAGTAAGCTAGTGGTTAGTGTGCTTATACTACAAATACCACAGTAAAACTACGGTTACAGTGGTAAAACCATAGTAAGCTAGTGGTTAGTGTGCTTATACTACAAATACCACAGTAAAACTACGGTTACAGTGGTAAAACCATAGTAAGCTTTGTGGTTAGTGTGCTTATACTACAAATACCACAGTAAAACTACGGTTACAGTGGTAAAACCATAGTAAGCTAGTGGTTAGTGTGCTTATACTACAAATACCACAGTAAAACTACAGTTACAGTGGTAAAACCATAGTAAGCTAGTGGTTAGTGTGCTTATACTACAAATACTACAGTAAGACTACAGTTACAGTGGTAAAACCATAGTAAGCTTTATGTGCTTATACTACAAATACCACAGTAAAACTACGGTTACAGTGGTAAAACCATAGTAAGCTTTGTGGTTAGTGTGCTTATACTACAAATACCACAGTAAAACTACGGTTACAGTGGTAAAACCATAGTAAGCTAGTGGTTAGTGTGCTTATACTACAAATACCACAGTAAAACTACGGTTACAGTGGTAAAACCATAGTAAGCTAGTGGTTAGTGTGCTTATACTACAAATACCACAGTATGACTACAGTTACAGTGGTAAAACCATAGTAAGCTAGAGGTTAGTGTGCATTTACATGACTTTGTCGAGCAACAGTGAACGTTACTATGGTAAAAATATGGTAAATGTGCGGACTTTTTACATGATACGCGATACTAGGCTGGTTGATTTGTAGAGCTGATTTCAGCCACGTGAATATGATTAAAAACAGTTTTATTTATGTATCGATTTCAAACTGCACGAGTTAGAAGTTAGCTTCGGCTAATCTCAATCGTAGGCTAACTTAGCAGCCGCGCTAACTGTTCCACTAAGCTTCCGTTTTAACACATGACCCCATGCAAGTGATGCAGAAACAGTGAAATAATTAAAATAATGAAAAGATTGTTGCGGTCACTTACCTGCTTGAAGGTGTACACCACGTATCAGGTGAACTGGTCGAACTGAGCCTCGCTGGTGACGTAATTGCCGTTGAAGATTCTGCGTGGTATTTGTACGCAACTGCTCTCATCTGGATGCCTAACCCCCTTTCGTCAAAATCCAAAGATGAGGGATTTGCATTCAAATCTATCGGATGACCCTCTACGGTGCCACGCGACGAAGAGGGGGTACCCTCAACGTCAGCTTATGGACGTGAGGGGAAAATGACCAAACGGCAGTATGTGACGAATAGGGGTGAGACCGTGTTGGCTACATGCTAAGTTACTGCTAGTACTGACTAAAGTAGGAAAGTTACTCTTTCCTGGACAGAAAAATATTCTTTCCTTGAATTGATAAATGATTATACTGTCAGATCTAATAATATTGATTCTGCTACAGTTAATTCTGAGATCTGAGCTAAATATTCATAATTAATTATAACCAGTTATATCATAATATTTTCCCTTTTGAGCTAATTTGCTATAATATAGATAGATAGATTGATAGAAATTTTACTTTGTCAGGTGCAGATGGCAGAAAATATGGCACAAATGTTTATAAAAAGTTAAATAATTATTGAACAAACATTATATATTTACATAAAAAATATCTAATTATAGCATATAGATTTTTAATATTAAAATGATAAAAATAGCAGCACATAATGATTTCAGATTTTTAATGATAAAAATCATTATTTTAATCTTTCATATTAGAAGTTTAAATTCATTTATTATCATTGACAGGTGTGATGATCAGTGGACTTGAGTTTTTACCTCCATCATTAAGGTGTGGGCAAAAATATGGATAGAGTTTTTCAGTGAAAGACTGAGCAGTGAAAGAGTAGATATGAGAGCTGGACTCCACATCATAAAAGGAGACCAGACCCTCCTCATAATCCACAAACACACCGACCCGCTGCGGCTTCACTCTCAGAGACAGAGACACAGGAGGAACCGCACCAGCTTTATATTCATTTCCATTCCTCAGCCCCACAATCCAGTATCCATATCTGGGACTAGCTGTGATCTTTCCCTTCCTGTTAATGGATTCTCTGGCCACTCCTAAATCCCATTTAGTCTTTCCCTTCACCTGCACCTCAAAATAAAATCTCCCTGAGGAGAATCCCTCCTTTCCCAAGACACAGGGACATGGATCAAATCTCTCTGGATTGTCTGGGAGTTTCTGTCTAATGTCTCCACATCTCACTTGTTTTCCATCATCAGACAGGATGAGATTAGGATGAGCTGTATCAGGATCCAGAGTCACATCCACTGAGAAAACAGAGAATATCCATCACAACCTACCAATACACACAGTTTGTGATGCTGTTTTTAATATTTAATCCTTTTTTATTGTTATTATTTTTTATTGTAGTGCAGTAATGAAGCTGTGAGTGTATGAATGTAAACTAGTGTAGTATAGAGTCACACTGTACCTGCATACTGCTGCATCCACTTCAGCTCTGTAGAGACACATGACAAGAAAACATATGGCAAAAATATATATTTATTTGTGGCTAAAATATATTGAAATGTATGCTAAATATACACTACTGCTCAAAAGTTTGGGATTGGTAAGATTTTTAAAGTTTTTTTTTTTAAAGAAGTCACTAAAGCTCATCAAGGCTGCATTTACTGTATTTGATCAAAAATACAGAACAAAATGGTAATATTGCAAAATATTATTACAATAAAAAACGTTTTTTTTTATATACTTTAAAATATAATTTATTCTTGTGATGCAAAGCTGAATTGTCATCAGCTGTTACTCCAGTCTTAAGTGTTACATGATCTTTCAGAAATCATTATGCTGATTTATTATTAGAATTATCAATGTTGGAAACAGATCTGGTGCTGCCAAATATTTTTTAGGACCTGTGATTCTTTGATGAATATTGATGAATATTGAGTTAAAAAGAACAGCATTCATTCAAAATATAAATCTTGTCTAACAATATAAATCTTTGCTGTCACTTTCTATTAATTTAACAAATCCTTGCTGAATAAAAGTGTTTATTTCTAAAAAAAAAAGAGAATAAATATTTACTAACCCCAAACTTTTGAAAAGATAGTATATATTGTTAGAAAACCTTTATATTTTAAATAAATGCTGTTCTTTTTAACCTTTTATTGATCAAAAAATGTATCACAGGTTGCAAAAAATATTAAGCAGCACAACTGTTTTCAACATTGATAATAAATAAATGTTAAAATAAATGTTAGAATGATTTCTAAGTAATGATTCTGAAAATGTAACTTTAATTACAGATATAAAATACATTTTAATGTAAATAAAAAAAACATTGTTTTACAACATAATAATATTTCCCAACATTACATTTATTTTTTGTATTTTGATCAAATCAACACAGCCTTGATGAGCATAAGAAAAAAAAAAAAAAGCTTTTGTAGTGTATGTTGCAAACAGTGAAGCTCAATGAAATAAATTTTTGAAATAGTAAATATATTTAGTTTCAGCCATCATTTATAAATATATTTCTGTGGCAAGAAAATGCTTTTTTTGGACAGAAATATACAGAGGTCAAAATATACTTTTAAAATGCTTTTTAAAAATATTTTATATATGGCCAAAAATATATTACTAGAACATATATTTGAGCAAATATATTTTTTGGCCAGTTTTTTTTTATATATTTTGTAAAATTTATTTTATATGTAGAAATATATATATAAAAAATATACAGAAATGTGACAAAAATAAATCAGTAGAAAATATATTCATGTAAATGTATTTTCAAACATATTTTGGCAAATATATTTCTTGGTATTTGAATGTAAAAATATATATGTTAAAAATACATCTTTTAAATATATTAATATATTCTCATTTTAAATTCTATGCAAAATTTTGTAAAATTACTAACAGCATCTGTAAAATTAACATTTTGGCTGTTATTTTAAGTATTACATCATTATTGATGCATTACAGTAATTCTCATTTTTATTCAGACAAATACTGTATTATTTAGAGTTTTTCACTTTTTTCTTAAATTTCATAGAAATGTATGTAAAATTACAAAAATAATGGTGATCTCTCAAGATCTGAGCATCTTCATTTTTTACAATCCCGTCTTACTTAATTTTATACAAAAGTTCATTTCAAGAATTAACAGAGTTTCAGATGTTGATGTTTTGTTGAAAATATTAAAGTTCGGTGTTTGCATTAGTTGGGCTCTTGACTCTTGATTAAAATGATTTTGTCTGGCTGCTTTAACTCTGTGCTTCTAAAGCCTGTTTGTTTAAGCAATAAATACAAGGGAAAACTGGTCATCAGTAAGAAGATATTAAGAATAACACATTAAGAGACTAGCTTTGTTCACTACTGGGGCTATTGACTATTAAGCTCTATGTTTTAGATGCACAGAGACATCAAGAATCAGCGCATGAATCTCAACAGTGGTGACAATCAACAAAAGCTTTGTTTTGTGAATCTATAGGTTGTTTTGTGATGTTAAAAGCTGATTTATTTATCTGAATATTTTGTCACCATTGTTGAGATTGTTGAGAATGATTTTGTATTCACTAATGCAAATATGTCTATATATACATCAACTAATCCATGTGTTATTGCATTTTACAAAGAATGTAAACCATTTATTTTATGGTTTCTGTTTGGTAGCCATTGCTGTCAGCAATTTAACTGTTTTTTTTTTTTTTACTATTGTTTTTTACAGTGTATACATAAAATGGCCCAAAATATGTACAAAAATATATACACTTAAAATATATATTTGAATATATATATATTTTTGCTGTATAGTTAATGTTATATTTAACAAATAGAAAACATAATCATGTTTCTATCTGATCAATGTATGTATTGATGTACCAGTTTGTGTGAGTTTCTCATCTATAGTGTCCTTCAGTTGAGTCAGATCTCTCCTCAGAGTCTCCAGACTCTCATGAGTCTTCATCCTGATCTCAGGCCAGTTCCTGGTGTTTGTAGGGCTGCACAGGGATGAGTGAATCTACAGCAGGAGAGAGGAGAAATCCTTCAGCATGGGGAGTGTTCTGGTGTCATATACTGCATTATGATTGATCAGAGAGATCATGTTGACTGACCTGTAGGAGGTGGAGGTGATCTTCAGTGTGTGAGAGCTGCTCCAGCTCAGTGTTTCTCATCTTTAGCTCAGTGATCTCCTGCTCCAGCTCTTCAATCAGCTCTTCCTCCTGTTTCTCTGCTGCTTTCTGCTGCTCCTCCATCATCTCCAGCAGTTCAGTATATAATCTCTATTGCAAGAATCAGTGTTACTATTGCTCACACTTAATGTTTTAATGGGGTTTCATAATCCCTCAACTAAGGAATAAACTTTATCTCTCATCATCTACTGGTGTAATAATGTAACCTGCGAAAAGTTGTAAAATTCCCACCCCAATACACAGACTGACAGTCTATCTGGACCATAGGACACAGGAAAGCGGAGAGACACAAACTATGAAAAGTCCCAGTGTTGCCGGACTATATATTGAAAACTGCATCTAAATGATCTATAATTCATATTTACTTTCAATTAAATGAACTCACTTTTCTGTCTTCTGCTGAGTGTCTGATGTCTTGAATCGTTTTGATTCTGTTCTGGATCATCTGCTGCACGTCTTTCTGTGTCTTCATCAGTTCAGTCTATAGATTGAGAGGAACATACAGACACTGTCTTCTGAGGAAGCTTGCAACATCTTTTCATAATAAGCTTTAATTTCCCAAGATCAAACAAGATATGATTCCTTAAAAACAGTTTTATTAGTAACTTCTACCTTCTTCTCTTGACTCTCCTCTTCTATAGGAACAGTGTTGTGATTCTTGTGGTCTTTCACGACGCAGAACGAACACACACATGTCTGATCATCTCTACAGAACAGATCCAGAGGTCTCTCATGTTTCTGACATATATAGTCCTCCAGATTACTCACAGGATCCATCAGTTTGTGTTTCTTCAAACGTGCCACTCTCAAATGAGGCTCCAGGTGAGTTTCACAGTAAGAGCTCTGACACACCAGACACGACTTCAGGGCTTTCAGCTTTCTCTCCTCACAGAAATCACACAGAACATCAGTTGTTTTCTCTGGAGTTTTCTTTTTATAGTGACCTACAAGCTCTCTGAGTGTGGTATTAATCTTGAGATCAGGTCTATGCTTGAATGTTTCTTTACAGTATGGACAGCTGCAGGTCTGACTGTTGTCCCAGCACTTATTCAGACAGGTCTTGCAGAAGTTGTGTCCACATGGAGTGCTGACTGGATCAGTGAACACGTCCAGACATATAGAGCACTGAAGATCCTCAGACAGAGGACCACTGGAGGATGACATTACTGGAAAGAGACATTATTTAGGATTAGTGTGAACTCCCTCAATAGTGTTTATGAAGAATCCCATGAAGAATGTAAAGAGTGTCTAGAGACAAAGTGTGACGACTTTGAAGAAACTCAAATATGTAAGAGATCATCTACAGTCAGATGGTCATTATTGTAAAATGAACCCAGAAGCTGATCAGAACCTAAATGTGAAGCTCATTACACAACCACTTACCTAATAGACAAATAAACAAATACATGAACAAGAATTATTGTGTTAAACTGAAATTATTTAATCATATGCTTTACATTCCTGAACTGTTCATCTTAAATATTATAAGAGAAAAGTAGAAGTCATTCATACACTCAGTGTTTCAGTGGATTATTGACTTACATGGAGGTAAACTGTTGATACTATTTCTCCTTGTTTTTCTTGCTGTTAGTGAAGACTCTGCCATTTTTCTTTCCCTCTTAAAGCCTTTTCAAGAAAAAAAAAATAGTTTCTCTTTTTTAGACATAAAAAAGCTAAATCAATATCTATATTAAATTGGTTAAATATCATGTAAGAACTGATTTGAAACACAGTAACATAAACTCAGTGAACAATCTGAACTTTGACCTGCTGTTTAGATTAAAGAAAGCACAAAGAACAAGCAATATATTTACCAACAGACATATATATCTTCTACATCTCTCCACATTATACAACCATTCAGAAGACATCAGAAGAAAGGGCATTCAGGACATTCAGAAGAAACACTGTCTGCATCGAGCATGCAGTTTTCTTATGGATTGCTCTCATCCCGCCCACAAACTGTTTTCTCTCCTGCCTTCCAGCAGGCGCTTCAGATGCCACAGGACTAGAACCAGCAGACTGAGGAACAGCTTCTTTCCCAGAGCTGTCACCTTATTGAACTCTGCCCCCCACACTCTCTCCAATTTCCATTGCACTACTTAATTAATTGCACTACACTGTACATACTCATTTGTAAATGCACATTCCCATTGCACATATACATTTTGTAAATTTTTGGTAAATATATCTATACATGTCTATTTGTAAATTCCTGCTTTAGTAAACAGCTACTTGTAAATTATGTTCATACCTATCTACAATTCCTGATTATAGCTAATAGCAACCTGTACTATGCTCCTCTACTTGTACATTCTAATTGTTAATAGCACCTGTAAATTATGCCCACAGTACTTTCATCTGTCAATATTTTCCATAGCTTCTCCCTGTACATATCTCCTATAAGTACACTTATAAATTATACCTATATCCTGCACTTGCTGCGTATTAAACTCCTGGTTAGACCTAAGCAGCATTTCGTTGCCTTGTACTTGTACATGTGTAAAGACAAAAAAAGTTGAATCTAACCTAATCTAATCTAATATATTATATGATTATCTTTTTTAAAGGGTTACTCCACCCCAAAATGAAATTTTGTCATTAATCACTTACCCCCATGTCGTTCCAAATCCGTAAAAAATAATTAAGATATTTTGGATGAAAACTGGGAGGCTTGTTAATGTCCCATTGACTGCCAGGTAAATACCACTCTTAAGACCAAACCAAAAAATCATTATTTATTATTATTTCATGAAGCGACAAGAATAATGTAAGAAGCCTCTCGGTTTTTACCCAAATTTTGCTCCGAAGATGAACGAAGCTTTTACGGGTTTGGAACGAGATGTGATTAATGATAAAATGTCAAAGGTGGAGTAACTCTTTAATGTTAAAGTGATTTTCTGCTGCAATGTAGCGGGTTTGTTTTAAGTTTGTCTGCAGATCATTTACTTTCTGTTTCTTTAGGCTTTATGTCATGTACAAAAAAATTACAATCATTCAAATGACATACTTTTAATTCAGTTCTGAGATAATTTCAGTGCAGCAAACAGTGGAGTATCTGACACACTTAAACCTGCTTCTGTCTGACATAAACCCTACAGTTCCATTAGAAACCTGTTCAGGACAATCTCTCTTATATTTCTATCACTTACCTGTGAGTATCAGATGTGTCCAGAAAGGTTTTTAAACGACATTTTGTTGTTTATAGAGCGAGTTTCGTTTCAGGCGTCCATATTGTCGATCAAATTAGTTTCACTTTCACTTTCTCTGAATCTCATACAGTGATGTCAGAGCTCCTCCTGTATTTACATAATTACATTTGTCCCTGTTTGTGTGTTTGTATTGAGACATGTTTCTGTCAGCTGATGAAAAATAGATTTTAGCTGACTTATTTTTTATTTTTTTTGGTAACATTTCTGAAGAGCTTCCAAGTAAATCTAGCAATAATATTGCAACACTAAACACTAACGCTCTGGTGGAGCTGCTCTGCCATTACATGCTGATCAACACGCTCATACTGTACTTTCTATAGGATGTAATAAGCACAGGGAAGCGTTTCATAAATGCGGAGTTATTTATATAATTGAAATGAATGATGCAGAAGACATTCTGAAGACTAAAATAAGTACAATATAGGTGTTTTGAACAGAACAAAAGTGTTTTCAGATGAAGTCTGGTCAATCACCAGTTTCTGTTAAACATCCTAATTCTGGGTTATATATAGGGATCTTAATTAAATAAACCCTTCTATATTAATTTGTCCCAACTGCTGAAAAAAAACAAAACAAAAAAACAAACATGGTTTTAATGGGAATTGATTTGGTTTTATGGAAATTGGTAATTGTATTTGGTCGCCTTCTATGGTGACTTGTTAAAACCACTTAATCCTAATGGAGTATGTCCCAAAACAACATACTACAGGAATGGTTAATGTTTTTTTTTTTTTTTTTTTTTTCTCAGATGCAAATTCACGCAATCAGCAGCGAGTCCTACTGGTTTGATAATCAAAATATTAGTATAATAGCATCTCATGTGATGGGTTTATGAGAGGGCCAAAGTTTGAATTAATAAAATTAAGATTAAGAGTTATTTACTCCCAGTAGTGAAAGTATTAGCATTTACTGCAGTTTGTTAAGTTAATCATCACTGTAAGTATTGTTCATTAGTGGTTTGAACACTCAGTATTTAAGTATCAACAGCACAATTAAGCCAAGAATGTCCATTAAAACAGTAAAGAGGGTCATTCTGGATTTTAATGCTGACATTAAATTTGATATAGTTGTTTTGGACCATTTGTGTTACAGAAATGGCAAAGCAGTGAACTAAAAATCACTCAGAAAACTTTGACAACCATATAAGCAATGCCCTGACAGTCAACACCATATGCAAAAACATCTCCATTTATATGCAGATTTTGTGGTTGTGTTGGCTGTTGAATTCCTTAGAATTCTAATGTTTATGCATACTGCTATTTTTTTAAAGAGCAATTAGTGCATTTAAATATTATTGTGAATAAATGTGTATAATAAATAATATAATACATAACGAAAATAAACTTCATTTATATATTTTTGTCTACAAATGTAGACAATCTAGATGTCATTAGAGAAGACATGAAAATGCATTGATACAGAATGAGCTCAATTCACCGCACAGAGAAATACGTTTAAAATAGATTTCAACAAAGTGATGGATGAACACAGAAATGAAACGGGTGTTTACTGACCCCTAGTGGACACAGAGAGTACATCATGACACACACAACTGATAAAGCCATAGGATGAAAGTAAAATATCTTACTTAAAACAAGTTTAGAATAAAGCACAACCACAGGTGATTTAGCTGAACCAGTGATAATAAATTAACGAATGTTGTTGCACTGTTGCTGATGGATCGCTATGCTGGAGTTGGGGTAAACTGGAACATATTTACATTTGCAGTCCCTCCAGTTCACCCCCAGATGTCATTATTGTCTTTCCCCCCTCTTATTAGAGTTTTGAAATGGATTTACATTCATTTACCCCCAGATCAGATCAGTTGTTTTTTTACTCATGCGTGTGACATTATATAATAACTATAATTTGTTTTTAGTGAATGTGTTTATGCAGTCCTTATGTGTTCAGTATGAGATACTGTTTACAGTATGTAAGTTATTCATCAAAACAGTATCCCTTGTGATGACAAGTTTTTTTTTTTGATGTGTTAACATTTCTATTCTACCTAAACAAAGTTTTATACTTAGTTTACATTATTTATTTTTGTATATTGTCTATTTTTGTGTACTTGCATGCACACTAAAAACAAATGTCAGAAATTGCAAGTGATTTTCACAATTAATAACAAAGAACCAACAAGTAACAGTGATTAAATGTGTAATTTTAATATTATTTCCTTGTAAAACACAATCCAATAAAATGTTTACAGTGCGGTACTAAATTGTGAATCATGGCAATAAAGCTTTGTTGACTGAATAATGGTTTTACAAGAAATGGTGAGTTTATACCTGTTCGTTGTCTTTTTTTTTCATGGAAAAAGTAGCTATATCTGGAATGTGTGTTTAAGACAGGCAGAAAGAGAAATGTGGGTGTAAAGTGATCAGAGTGTCACTGTAAGTGAGAGCATTAAAAGTGTAATAACAGTTTAAGGATATAATCCATCATTCCACAGAGAGACAGACTGAGACTGAGATCTCTTTCTCAGGTCATCATTTTGTGTTGATTAGATGATAAATGCCCATTCATTAATATTAGTGGATGAAAGCTGGGATGATTTATTGCTGCCCGAGTCTGAGATTTGAGTTTGTTGGTCGCTCAAGCGTTGCAGCTGAGGATTGTGTGTGTGTTTGTGTCGGGTCGTGCCACATGAACAATGACTGTAAACCTGAATTCATCCTGAAGAGAAAACAGCTTAATATGCAATATCTAATGCCATAATGACTATTTACAACAATGTTGGTATGATTTAAGGGCTTGTCTTTAAAAACAACAAACAATAAATATCACATGAAACAAATGTCCTTCTACACTAGATTTTTTTTTTTTAAATTGAGATTTATACATTAAATAAATAAGCTTTCCATTGATGTGTGGTCTTTTAGGATAGGACAATATTTGGCTAAGATAATTATGGTAGGAAATTTACAAAATATCTTCATGGAACTTGATCTTTACTTAATATCCCAATGATTTTTGGCATAAAATAAAACTTTTTGAGCCATACAATGTATTTTTGGCTATTGCTACAAATATACCTGTCTTACTTAAGACTGGTTTTGTGATCCATAGTGTTGATAAAGACTGATAATCTGATTGATGACAAAAGCAAATCATACTTGGTCTAGTATAGTAATGGGGACCTTATATTCTATATGCTCCTAATATTTAGTTGTTAAATAATTGAATTATTATTTTGGATTCATTATTGATTAATCCTAAAATTTACATCTGAAATACTGTGACATCATTTTTTTGTGAGTCACTATTTCATTGTGCAATGAAAAATTGTAACCTAAAAACAGTACAGAATCAACATATACATGGGGTTAATCCACAGATCTGCACAATCTCTGATTTCTGCATTTCAATGAACGTAGCGCATTTAAATAGAGAAACTAGCAGTGCACTGAACTTTTTAATGCACACTTACTAGCCAATTAGAATCAGGCTTTCAGACAGACCATGGTATACATCAATTTAAACTGACAAAAGTATTTTTATGGGTTAAATCAGGTTGAAGTAGCCCTTTAAGGAAATAACGGAATTTAGATCTGGGATTAATGAGTTCTAGAGTTTTATTGGGTTAGCTGGAATGCGACTGTCAGAACGGGTCAACAAGAGAGTAAAAAACAAACACTATCATTTTGAAAGCAAAACTTTTAAGACATGTCAATCACAGCTAGTCAGATATCTGATGTTTAGCATACACATGAACCGCCCACAGTGCAGAATGGAAAGCACCTGTTCTTTACTAACAGTCCATCATTTCAGGAAATCACTCACACATGCAAACAGAGTTGAAATTTGTGCTCTGAACCTAGAAGAGACCATATATTAAACTATCACTCATACTACTTTAACCATGTTCATATACACTAAAAAGTGTTAACTTAAACAACCTAATTGATATAACCCATGAAAAAAATATTTTGTAAGTACAAATTCTATATAGGTTGGTTCATTGATGTTAAATAATATCTTTGACTTGAATAAAACCAGTTATTTTAGTTTTTTAGGTTACTATGTTTTCAATGTATCATAGTATTTGAAGTTTATTTGGTTCGGCACCTGCTCACTTTATATGCAACTATTATTTTAATTTAAAATAAGGGTTTTCTATGTAAATATATTTTTAAAATGTAATGTATTCCTGTGATACAAAGCTACATTTTAAGCATCATGTCTTCAGTCTTCAGTGTCACATGATCCTTCAGAAATCATTCAGATATGCTGATTTATAATTAGTGTTGAAAACAGTTGCTGCTTAATATTTTTTGGAACCTGTGATACATTTTTTGATACTTTGATCAGTAAAAGGTTAGAAAAAAAGATTGCCATTTATTTAAAATAGAAAGGTTTTCTAACAATACACAATACTGTTCAAAGGTTTGGGGTCAGTGAATTGTATTCTTTCTTTTTTCGAAATAAATTAATACTTTTATTCACCAAGGATGAGTTAATTTAATAATAAGTGATAACATAGATTTGCATTGTTAGAAAAGATTTATATTTTAAATAAATGCTGTTCTTTTAAACTTGTTATTTATCAAAGAATCATGAAAAAAAAAAAAAAATCACAGGTTCTAAAAAAAATATTTGGCAGCAGAACTGTTTCCAACATTGATAATTCTAATATTAAATCAGCATATCAAAATGATTTCTGAAGGATCATGTGACAGTGAAGACTAAAATATTTTTTTTAAGTATATTCAAATGAAAACCATTTTTATATATTGTAATAACATTTTGCAATATTAATGTTTTTGCTGTATTTTTGATCAAAGAAATGCAGCCTTGATGAGCATAAGAGACTTCTTTCAAAAACATTACAAGTCTTACTTATCCCAAACTTTTGAGCGGCAGTGTATATATAATCAGCTTTGAACATCTGTTAGTACCTCATGAGGGGCACAGATCCTTCTTCAGTTTTTTATTTTATTTTGTTCTTTACTTGCATGTTTTTATGCTTTTTTTATTCTACATGAGGTTGGTGATGGACACTGAATCACACTGCTTTCACTTTTACTTTTTTTATGATCTATTTTACTGTTTTCTGTTTACTCATTTACTATCAGTGTATATGCAGGCTTTATCTTAAAGGCACGTGCAGACAAAGATAAACTGTAAGTTAAAAAATTTTTTCCTTGTAGAGGTGTGTATATGTTTAAAGGTTCAACACCATCAGATCAACATCAGTGTGTTTCCGTCTTTACAAGCTGCACTGTCAGACTCCAAGATGGGAATGAGCAAGTTTATCTTGGCTGAGGCACTTTCTGCCGCAACAGGAGTGAAGGTGAAGCTGCAGTCGGAAATAAGCGACTACGAAATAGCCTGGGAATTGGATGTTTTGAGTCTGCCAGCTGTTGCTCTTCTTGGACAACTGCCGAACTCAGGACTGAAAACTACTATAAGTCCACTGATAAGTCAAAGCACAGCCTCCTCTCTGCGGAAAGAATTATTTGTGATCCAAGATGAGTTTTTCGATTCAAGGTATGATTTTGACTTCACAAACATGCCAAACTCTAATGATGGATGCATGCGTGGGGACGAGCCGTACCAGCGGCCGTATGGCTGGATGCGCTTTGCCCTCAAGGTGCTAAATAAGTACCCGGATGGAAATGCATGGCTGGGTTCGAATGGATGGAGAAGCCGTTCTGTTCCCGGTGAGTGGCCCGTTTCCTACCACGGAACCGGTCTACAGGGGGCAGAGGGAATTATTAAGTCTTACTACCAGGCAGGCAACGGTAAGGCCTGCGGAAGAGGAATTTATTCAACTCCGAACATCACATTGGCAAATGCATATGCAGAAAACAAAAAATTCACTTCGCAAAAGAATGGAAAAACCTACAAAGTCATCCTGCAGAATCGAATCAACCCTGCGAAGAGGACAATCCATGGGAACTCCTGGTTGGTCCCGGTACCAGAGGGCACATCTGCTGAACAAGAGAGAACAATAGTGGAGAGCGCCATTCGTCCTTATGGACTTTTGCTTCAGGAAGTGAAGAAGTGAAAGATAAAGAAATGTTATTGACTGCAAGTGTCAAAGTAGTTTGTCTATTTACACTTTTACTTTTATGACAGATTCACTATGATCTATCAGAGTATCACATTCCCTTTTTTTCAAAGATCACAGTTTTTGCTTGTACTTAATTTTTGTGTGTTCATTTTTTTTGTCAAAATTGAAATCATTTATAAGAGGCAGCTTTATCAAAAAAAAAAAAAAAGCATCCTGAATGATAAGGAAAGATAGCATACTTCAATAATTGTTCAGTTAAACATTTTATGAACCCAGCTTCAGTGAAAGTTAGCCAATGCTTGTACGACAACTTAAATTATATTAATTTTAGACAGTTACTGACAGCAATCCTCTGTAGAAAAAAATAAAATAAATAATAATAATAAAAAAAAAACTTACTGTATTGTGATTGTTCTTTTTAAAAATGACTATTCTACTGTTGTGCATTTGATAAATAAACTTTGGCTTGACTTACATTCATTGACTTCAAAGTGAAAATTACTGCAAACTTTGCAACTTTTCAAAAAGGCCAAATTCTTTACATGTGAATGAAAGGCTAAATACATCACATCTTCATGATGAAAAAAAAAAAAAAAAATAAAAAAAATAAATAAAAAAAATAAAGGGATAGTTTACCCCAAAATGAAAATTCTGTCATTAAAGGTTGTATCAGCGATTTCTAGCCTGAAACATAAAGTGTCAATTTCAGCTGACCTTTCATCACGATCCGCTCGCTGCCTGCCCCATAAATTGTCTGTGAAATAACCGCGTCTCTCTGGTCAACCTAGGGTCCGAGATATGCCAAAAAAACAATCGGCACTACCAACCTTTCCACACATAAACAAACAGTGTTCCAACCAATCAGCGTCAGGGGTTTGGTGTTGTGGACTTTCGCTTCGCCTCCCTCACATCCCTGCACCAGTAGGAAAGTCCACAACCCCAAACCCCTGACGCTGATTGGTTGGAACACAGTTTGTTTATGTGTGGAAAGGTTGGTAGTGCCGATTGTTTTTTGGGCATATATCGGACCCTAGGCTGACCAGAGAGACGCGTTTTTTTAACAGACAATTTATGGGGCAGGCAGCGAGCGGATCGTGATGAAAGGTCAGCTGAAATTGACACTTTATGTTTTAGGCTAGAAATCGCTGATACAACCTTTAATTACTCACGTCTTTCCAAAGTTGTGAGACCTTCGTTCATCTTCAGCACACAAAAGAAGATATTTTTGATGAAATCCGAAAGCTTTCTGACCCTCCATAGACAGCAAGGGTACTACCAGGGTCAAGGCACAGAAAACAGAACATTATTAAAATGGTCTATGTGACATCAAGGGTTAAATCATAATTTTATGAAGCTACAATAATACTTTTTGTGTGCAAGGAGTGTCAATAAGCTCTTGGATTTCATCAAAAATATCTTAATTTTAGTTCCAAAGATGAACAAAGATCTTTTCCGGTTTGGAACAGAATTAAAAAATTTTTTTCAAATCAAAAATATTAACTCTGAACCAACATACAGTATATATGGGGGTTAATCCACAGATCTGCACAATCTCTGATTTCTGCATTTCAATGAAGGCAGAACATTTAAATAGAGTTTTAATGCACACTTACTAGCATAACAATTTTTGTATAGCAAAACATATGAAGAGTTTATTTTCAAAATCAGTTAACTCATTTTTGTTTTTAAAATATTCAAAAATCACATTTTTAATTATGTTACCATGTTTTTATTGTGTTTTATTTCTAGTTAGCTGTATTTTTTTATAGATGTTTCCCAGAAGTACACAGAAGTAACACAAACAAATAAAAATACAAACACAAATTCATTAGGAGTGTCCCTGTTTCAGTCCGTTCCATATATGTGTCATTTATAACCTCAACTGCACATAAAATATTACAAACCTTCTGTGACTGAGAATTTACATGAGCAAGACTGCATTATTATTTACATATGGAACACAATCTAACCTCCTTTGACCTCCTTACTGAAGGACTCAGAGCTAGAAAAGTGATGAAACTGTAGTTAGGACATTATCATAGCAGTGTGACATCTATTTAATACAGATGGAAACAAATATGCACCAATTTTCACACATGCTATTTTCTCACTAATATTATATTTTAAATCAGGAGTTTTCAACCTTTAGATGCCACAGACTATTAAATATGATCATACTTGTCCAATGTTTCCAAAAAAACACAATTTATACTGTTAAAATTTAAATTAAATTAAATAAATTAAATTTAAGTATGTGCAAAATATTATTTTGGGGGAAAAGAGTTCTAGTAAGTTTCATATTATTTAAAAATATTTGAATATATTTAAATAAAAATTATTATTTTTTTAAATTAAATTTTAATGAAAAAAAATGGGGGGGGGAGTTCTATTAAGTTTCATATTACTTAAAAGTATTTGAATATATTTAATCAATTAATTAATTTAGATTTTTTAATTATATATTAATTTATATATTTACAACATTTATTTTCTACAGTGTTTCTCCAAATAATGGACTTCCTTGCGGTAATCTGAATGTCTCGATTTTATATTTTTTTTTCTTGATTCTAATAGTTGATGTGGTAATATCAACATTAAGAGGAAACATGTAACCTGCTTAACATTTGTTGTAAGCTAACTTTTCAAAAGAAACATTCACTAATTTTAAGCTTTCTCTGTGTGTGCTTAAAACAGATTGTATTGAACTGCAGTGTGAACATAACTATTAGTAAGAGGACTCACTCCAGTTCCAGTTTTGCAGTTCAGGCCGAATGTTTCATCCTGCTAATGTTCCTCTCCAAACACACCTTACTGAAGGACTCAGAGCTAGAAAAGTGATGAAACTGTAGTTAGGACAATTTTCACACATGCTATTTTCTCACTAATATTATATTTTAAATCAGGAGTTTTCAAGCTTTAGATGCCACAGACAACACACAAAAAAACACAATTTATACAGTTAAAATTTAAATTAAATTAAATAAATTAAATTTAAATATGTGCAAAATATTATTTTGGGGGAAAAGAGTTCTAGTAAGTTTCATATTATTAAAAAATATTTGAATATATTTAAATATATATATTTTTTTAATTATTAGTTTATATCTTTACAACATTCATTTCCTACAGTTTTCCTCCAAATGACAGACCTCCTTGCGGTAATCTAAAAAAAAAAAAAAATTCAAAATAGGATCTTGAAACATGTAAGCCGCTTAACATTTGTTGATAGCTAACTTTTAAAAAGAAACATTCATAATGGAAGCGTATCGCTCCTGTAAATAAAATAGTGTGTTCAGAACAGATTGTATTGAACTGCAGTGTGAACATGACTATTAGTAAAAGAACTCACTCCAGTTTCAGTTTTGCAGTTCAGGCTGAATGTTTGATCATGCTAATGTTCCTCTCCAAACACACCTTACTGAAGGACTCAGAGCTAGAAAAGTGATAAAACTGTAGTTAGGACAATTTTCACACATGCTATTTTCTCACTAATATTATATTTTAAATCAGGAGTTTTCAACCTTTAGATGCCACAGACAACACAAAAAAAAACACAATTTATACAGTTAAAATTTTAATTAAATTAAATAAATAAAATTTAAATATGTGCAAAATATTATTTTGGGGGAAAGGAGTTCTAGTAAGTTTCATATTATTAAAAAATATTTGAATATATTTAAATATATACATTTTTTTTTAATTATTATTTTATATATTTACAACATTCATTTCCCACAGTTTTCCTCCAAATGACAGACCTCCTTGCGGTAATCTAAAAAAAAAACAAATTCAAAATAGGATCTTGAAACATGTAAGCCGCTTAACATTTGTTGATAGCTAACTTTTAAAAAGAAGCGTATCGCTCCTGTAAAGAAAATAGTGTGTTCAGAACAGATTGTATTGAACTGCAGTGTGAACATGACTATTAGTAGTAAAAGGACTCACTCCAGTTCCAGTTTTGCAGTTCAGGCCGAATGTTTCATCCTGCTAATGTTCCTTTCCGAAAGCACCTCACTGAAGGACTCTGCGGCTGTCCTCACCTTTATCGTTTGACAAATCTCTCCCCTCTCTCTCCTTCTCTTTCCGAGTAAGTGAAGTAATTTCCCCCCGCGCTGATGATAAATGATCAGCCGGTCCTCTTGATGCCCTTCCAGTCCTCACAGCCTAATTAAAGAAAACATTTCATGATTGCCTATTTTTCCTCATGCGTGACAACCTATTATTCTTTCTGCTACCTGATTAGAGCCTTATTATGCCGAGATGTAGATTGATTTAACAGGGCAGAGTAATAAAGCTGTACTTGCTCTGATTTAAGTAAGGTGCAGGTTGAGTCGGTCACAGTAATTGTTATTACTGGCTGCTGATCGCGGAGGCAGAGCGGCTCCCAGATGAAATTGAATTAGAAAATTAGAAGGTCACTCGGTGAACAACAGGTGCCGTTTTGGGCCGAGCTCCTCTCGATGGAGCTGTCAGGAGAGAACATTCCAGCCGCGCCATTGTCCCAAATGATAAATCGTGTCCATCACATTGGCTAATACTGACATATTTCCATCAAAACAAGATTAATCTCTTCATCAGAGCGGACAGTGTGTTGATATAATCGTCGGTAAAAATGGAATGCAAACTGGCAAATTGCTTTTTTTCCCCTCTTTCGTCTGTGCAGCGCAGACTGATTGATTAAATTATTTTTTAATGAATTAAGAATTGAAGGAAACAATTTTCTGCAGCTTTTCTCTAAACTTCAGATTCTGTGCATATTTTTAAACAATCAAGCGGCTGAGCTGAGAGACATCACTGATGAACCGTTTAAAACTCATCCAACCGCACTGATATCAACACACACATACACATATAAATGGGAACACACATGCACTAAATGACATATGAAGAGTTTATACGCAAAATTTTTAACATTTCAAACATTTTCAGAAATCATGTTTTGTGTTAGTTAGCTTTTTTTGTTATTTTTACTTAATCAAAATAAACCAACAGTGTGACTGAGATTAATTGGGATGCACAATGAAAAAATATGATTTTTGAAAATTGTTAAAAAAAGTTTTTTTTTCTGTTTTTTTTTTTTACAAACTGTTAATATGCACAAAAAGTTTGTCAGCCACGCTATATCATGTATGCATTTAATATATTGTAGATGCGTATAATAAAAACTCAAAATTTCAAAAATAAATAATTTTAGTTAGTTTCTTTTATCTAAATATTGAGAAGTGAACATTTTTGCTCATTTTTGTAATGCTATCTGTGCTACACTACACTGTTGTTTACTTCAGAGAGCTACGTTTACATTTAAATTAATACATTAAATTAGGATAGTATAAAGTATATAGGTTGGTATAGTGATGTAAAATAATATTTTTGACTTTAATAAAAAGTTAATTTAGATGTTACCATTGTTAGATTACCATTTTTCAGTGTAACTTCAATGAAAAACTCAAAATGTTTATTTAAAATAATAAATTTCTTGGTAATCTAATTTCAGCTGGTAATAGCTTTTAGGTTTTTCCTGTGTCAATAGTACCATTTGCCATTCTGTTAATCTTGTAAAATACCTTTACATAATAAAAGCCATTCACCAAAGCCTCTCATGGTTTACAAGCTGCATTTACTTGATCAAAAATACAGAAAAGAACAGCATTTATTCAAAATATAAATCTTCTCTAACAATGTTAATCTATTCTATTACTAGAAAAGTTATTTTAAATTGAAATAATATTTCACAATATTACAGTTTTTATGTATTTTAAATCAAATAAATGCAGCCTTGACGAGCATTAGAGACATATTTAAAAAACATTAAAAATCTTACTAATCCCAAACTTTTGAGTGGCAGTGTATATATTTAGGTTATTTTGAAGGACTTATAAAAGTTAGACCTTCTTTTGCAGCATAAACTTGCTGATGGATTCTGTCATGTTTACTATAGCTCTTTGCGTATTTTTTTTAATGATCAATAATTAATGTTTAATAATGTTTCAATAATGTTTCTGAACAATAGAGTGGCTACAATTTCTGAAAGTATACTAAACACTTTAATAGAAATATTTCCTTAAATTAAAACAATATGCAATTTTGTATTAAAAAGGTTCTGCAGAATCAAAGTCTCAGAGCATCTGATTTATCCGCTTCATCAGTGACTGATTCTCTCATAATCATTTAATTCTGAGCATCTCTAGTGTTGACAATCTCATTTACAAGGCTGTGATAAGCCATAAACATGTGCATGGGAAGCTTCTCTTCAGGTGAGTTTGCTGCTCTGCGTTCTACATTTTTCATTCTCGCGTCTCAGAAAAGCACATGAAATAATGAGCTGACAAATAGGCTACAAATCATTGTGCTGCTCTCACTTCACTGACACTCTCGACATCGTAATGAAGCCGCAGCGGCTCTCACACACGCTTTGATTGCTTCATTTAAGAGTCTAAACGCTTGACACACAATCATTCATCTGAGTTACTGCTAATCTCCTCAAAACACATCATACAGTCAACAAACACACAGAACTCAGGTGAGATATGATTGTTCACACATGACTCGTTTCTCTTCAAACATTTTACATTCGACACCAAATGGCAACAAAGTAATCATGTAATGTACAAAAGTAACAAAAATGTAAATTAAATCAAACATCAACACCTTTAACATCAACAAAGAAAGATATGCACTACGTTTCTGTAAGTAAGTTTCTGAGAGACACAAACCATAATAATACTTACTGAAAATGTTTGTGCTGCTGTTTTCCCTCCATAATGATGTCACTTCCTGTTGCGTGATGTCATTAAGTAACTAGTGAAAGGAATAGTTCAGGCCTTCCAAGATGTAGATGCGTTTGTTTCTTCATGGGAACAGATTTTCAGAATTTCAGCATTACATGGATCCTATTCCTTTCATAGTTTTCCTAGAGAATAAAAAATGTATGAGATGTTAAGACTGTCTTGTCCTAGAATATATCTTGAATTTATTTTTGTTACTAATTTTTTGCTGTTTTAAACCAAAAAATTAGGCATAAAAATAAATTATAAAAACAGTGCAACAAGCAGTTCCATGATTTACTGTTTATGATTTAAATGTTTGTTCAATTCATTGTTTATGTTTTGGAATTAATTTATTATAATTTAAGCATGAAAGTAATGTCTTAATGCAAAAATCTCAGTGGTCATAAATTGCTATATATTCCCACTCAAAAGTTTGGGATCAGTAAGATTTTTAATGCTTTTTAAAGGAGACTTTTCTGCTCATCAATGCTGTGTTTATTTAATTAAAAATACAGAAAAAAATTTAATATTGCGAAATAGTATTGCAATTTAAAATAGTGTTTTTCTATTTCATTATACTTTAAAATATAATTCATTCCTATGATGCAAAGCTGAATTTTCAGCATCATTACTCCAGTCTTCAGTGTCACATGATCCTTCAGAAATCATTCTAATATGCTGATTTATTATCAATGTTGGAAACAGTTGTGATGTTTAATATTTTTTAGAACATGTGGTACATGTGATTCTTTGATCAATAAAACATTAAAAAGAACAGCATTTATTGAAAATAGAAATATTTTGTAACAACATACACTATAACTTTCAAAGTTTGGAGTCAGTAATTATTTTCTTTCTTTCTTTCTTTGAAAGAAATTAATACTTTTATTCAGCAAGGATGTGTTAAATTGATAAAAGGTGATAGTAAAGACATCTATTATGAATAAATGCTGTTCTTTTTTTTTTCTTTTTTTTTTTAACATTTATTCATCAAAGAATCCGGAAAAAAGTATCACAGGATCAAAAAAAAAAAAAAAGGAAAAAAAAAAAAAAAAAAAAAAAAAAAACATTAGGCAGCAAAACTGTTTCCAAAATGGATAATAAAAGTAATCAATCATTATATTAGAATGATGTCTGAAGAATTTTGTGTGACACTGAAGACTGGAGTAATCGCTAATGAAATGAGCTTTACATCACAGAAATAAATTATAAAGTATATTAAAATAAAAATATATTATTTTGAACTGCAATATTATTTCATAATATTGCTTTTTTCTGTATTTTTGATCAACTAAATGGAACTTTGATGAGCATAAAATACTTTTCTTTTCTTTTTTTTTAACATTATAAATATTTACTGATCCCAAACTTTTGGGTAACAGTTTATACGTTCTTATTTCTTTCCTTTTATTTATTTATTTTCTTTAACACTGGGTTGTGAGGTGATTCTTTCATAGTTTCATGTCAATAAAGCCCACTGAATTAAATAATGAAACTGAAACAATCTGCTTTCTCTTTGTTTCTCAGTTTGTCTGTAGTGGTCTGATAGATTGCTCAAAACAAATGACACACAAAATGTTCTAAAAACAACATTTTCAGAGCAATAGTGACATAAATGGATGATTTTGTACTTCTTCATATTACTTCTTATACCCAACCTCCCACACTTACTGTACTCTTCCTGCCTCTCACATTTGCTTTGATCGTTACTCTGCACTAAATTAATTCCCTCTAATTACAGCAGGTTCCTCATCTCTGACTCCTGCACCTTTTGATGCAAACGAACGGAGCAAATTTGGTATTAATGAATGAGTATGTTTTTAATTCCTGGCTGGCGTGGCGAGCAGCTGTGAGCGGTGTGTGTTTATGGAGGGGCAGCTGGAGATTTCACTTTAGTTGTTTACCAGAATTAATTTGAACAGTTATTTCAGATGAACAGTTTCCCTCCTCTCTAGTTGACTTTTCCTCTCTGGTTTAGGCCTGAAACTAAATACTTCATGCAAATGCGCAAACTCTGGCATTGTTGACCTGAAAGACAAAACGTTTTTGCTAATGTCAAACTATTAAACATGCAGGAAAAGATCATTAAATTGTGTGTATTAAAAAAAAGATCATCATTTTGACAGTAAAAGTGAAAAACTATAACAGACCTAATGGGACAATTCAAGACATTTTACAGTAAATTGCTGTTAAGTTTACAGTTTTTGGAAGTGAAAAAGAACAAACAATATTTATAATTTACAGTGAAATAAAAACATAAATAAACATTACATTGGATGTTTTTGTAAGTGAAATTAGTTTCTTCTGTGTCATGATGGTGTTTTGTGTTTGTGTGACACTGGGCATCATCTATATATTAGTATTTATCACAACTTTGATAGCTTTGCTTCAAGATGAAGATGCTTTGATGAAGAACTTGGATTCATAATTTTAAAAGTGCATTATAAAAGTTAAAAAAGATACATTAACAGCTGATAAAACATTAACATTATTTCAGTTAATAAAACATACTTTTTTGACTGTAAATATAAGCTTGTAAAACTTAAATTATTGCTACTATATTTTCTTGCAGTAAAGTTCTGGCAGCTACAGCTGATTTTTTTTTTATAGTAACATAAAATGCTAGCAGTGAAATCTATGAAAACTACAAAGTTGGCCAGTTTAAAAAAAGTTTAAAATATCCTATCCACTACAGAAACTTATCATACACAATATTACACTTTGAATGCACAAAAAAAAGGGCAGCTATGGTTGCCAGAGCTTTAGCATTAAAATACAGTAAATATGCATTTCATTAACTGATATAATAAACACCAACAGATTGTAATGAAAAAGCCACAAGATGAATCATCACAAATATATTTATTCCCAGAAAGTGATGTAAATACTAATATATTGATGGTCCACAATGCCATACACACAAATACCAAACACCAGGGTAACACACAACACTAAAAATAATGCAATAAACATTAATTTAACAACATGAGAGGTAAATAAGTAAAAGAAGCAATAATTTGATACAATAACATAATTTCAATGAATGAAATATACTTTTTTGACTGTAAATTTTTTTGACTAAGTTTGCAAGATATTGCTAGAATATTTTCTTGCGGTAAATATCTGGCAACCACAGTTTCTGTTTTTTGTTGTTGTTTGTTTTTTTTGCTAGTGGTAAGATCTATAAAAGCTACAAAGTTGGCCAGTTTAAAATATATATTAAAGTTTTAAATGACAAGATTACCTGTTTTTTCGCTACTTTTAAAAACGGTATTTTACTGTAAAATTACATGAAATGTCTTGTTAGGTTTATTACAGTTTTCTCATTGTATAAAGTAAGGGAATTTATCATTTATCACTTCTCACAGTTTATTTATTTATTTTTTTTTACAGTGAAACAAAATTCTCCTGTGATCATGTTTACTCCTGTAAATTGTTAGCAGACAAGTAAGTGTGTGAAAAGTGTGTTTTATTCTAAGTCCACAGGGCCAAAAGCGGCCAAAAGAAGCATTTATTTGGGGTCTGTGTGATTGGCAGAATGAGAGCAGTCAGTGTCCAACCCGACTGCGATTATCTTAAATCGCTCTCAGATCTGGACTTTTGTGGTAATCCGTTCTTCCGAATGTCGACCTGTGAGATATGCAAACACAAGCGGCCTAATCAGATTGAGATAGGAGCCGTGCTTGGACCTGACACGGCCGTTTAACATCGCTGATGCGAGCGGGATAATCTCAAATAAAACTCTTCGGATGCTGATCGCCTGCGTGTTTCTCTCTGACTCTGAGAAGTCTATGAAACTGATAGTGAGGAGATTAAAAATTTAATCTAGAAATCCCTCCTCGTCTTCAGCTGTGCGTAAAGAGCCTCGGGGAACTTGTATGAAGCAGAAACGCTCTGATTAGTTGCTGAATTCTGGCTGAACTGCTGTTAAATTACCGTGTGATGGTGAATTTGAGCTCTCAGATACTGCAGATTAAGCTATGGGATAAGATCACATTTCTGCTCACAACATATCTCATTTCTGTCTTCTGACTTCTCGCATGTGGTTAGGAGTCAAAGTGCACTTCAGTCTCTCACCAGCAGGAGGAGACACAAACCAGTTCAGAAGTTCAGTCCATAAATTCAAGTCATGCTTGATTTTAACACTTGACCTTACGCTTGGAGTGGAGAATCACATTACAGGAATATTTCACTCCAAAATTGATATTTTTGTTATCATTCATCATGCAAAACCATACGCTGTTTTTATGTGTAAACCAAAACAAGGATTTCTGTAGAATTTTCATGCATTTCATTTTCTAACATGTACAGTTCTGTTAAGCTCCAAAAAAGGCAAAATAAAAGCAAAATCAAACCCTGATTAAAGCACAATGACTCATGCACCATATTTAAAGTATACTGAAGTCATGTGTGACCCTGGACCACAAAACCAGTCATAAGTAGCATGGGTATATTTGTAGCAATAGCTCTTTTATGCCAAAAATCATTAGGATATTAAGTAAAGATCATGTTTCATGATAATATTTTGTAAATTTCCTATCGTAAATATATCACAACTTAATTTTTGATTAGTAATATGCATTGCTAAAAACTTCATGTTGGACAACTTTAAAGGTGATTTTCTCAATATTCAGTTTTTTTTTTTGCAACCTCAGATTCTAGATTTTCAAATAGTTGTATTTCAGCCAAATACTGTCCTATCCTATCAAACCATACAACAATGGAAAGTTTATCTATTCAGCTTTCAGATGTATAAATCTCAATAAAAAAAGACCCTTATGTCACATTTTATGCTTCGTGTACTGATAAAAAAAATTATGCAGAAACAAATTTCACCCACAAACTGCTTGTAAATTTAGTAACACATTGAATTAAACATGAAGTTTTGAAGTATTTTCTTGTAGAACATACCTCAAAATGTATTTTTTACAATTAAGAAAATCATTTTTACAGTGTGAGCATCATATGATGCTTTCCATATACATTTTTGAGTAAACTTTTGCTTTAAGTGATGGTTTAGCCTATAGATGGCGCTCTTCCACTTTGTTCCTGAAGCGTTTGTGAGTGATCCTGAGTTAAAAAGAAGACATTTACACAATCCTGAGAATCCATCTCTCCTCTAATGACACTGAATTTCTAGACATCTCACTGTTTTTAGGTAAATATATGGGCTCAGTTGCTCAGTAAGTGGTGTGTAACCCAATAAGAAGACAAAAGTCGGCGTGTGTGTTTGATGTGCATTAGACTTTGAGTGTCTGGACACACTCTATTCGCTCATCGGCTTCTTACGAGCAATTACAGTAAATGTTCTCCCACCGGTGGACTTGTGTCTCATGACCAATTAAATGCTGCGGTCCTGCATGCAGGACTAAAGCTTGTTAATGGTGAAAATTAGATTCTCAACTTTTCAAAGCTTTTCCAACCTTGTTTTATTGCATTTCTGAAGTGAGTAGGTCTGAATGCTGGGAGAATTTCATTAGAGCTTGTGCTTTACGTTTGAATAAATGCATCGAGTAGATTTTTACATTAAACAGTGAAAGTGCTGTAAGTAATGCAATTGTAGGGATGCGAAGAGAAAGAGAGAACTGTTTTCAAGAAGGTAACAGACAACAGAAACTCTCTCATGGCAAACATGCATTTCTACCTTGAGTGAGGCATCTATCAGTTGTTGTGTTTGGACCAGGAACCTAATAAAAAAAAACACACACAATCACAAAACACAATCGGATTTCATCCTAAATTGCATGCATTTCATCCATATCAAATCAAAAAACAAGAAGCTGACTTGAAAATGCATGCATATGCCAGCTGAACGGCATGTGTACAAATGTTTGCACTCATGTACTAGTAATTAAATTAATTCAACATTGTTTATGAAAATGTAAAGTTAAATAGGCAATCATAACATAAATTAATAGAGTTGCATGTGCAAATGAGCACCATTTTAATTGCTTCGTGATCACTGAAATTAATTAATTAATTATAAGAAGAAAATGTATATACAAACATTTCAGAAACTATTGTACGTTCACATTAAGGATCATTCCACACACATAAAACGTCACGTGACTAATCACTTTGTCACAGGAAATGACATCATGACAACAGTGATTGACTAATGGCGCTACGAGACGTCTCAAACCCTTCATTAGTGACTAAAAAAGCCAAAGACGACAAAGACACAAAACAGGGACAAACTTAAAAACCTCCCAAAAAACCCTGCAAAAAACGGATGCTTATTATAATACTCTATGATTTTAAATGGCAGTCAATGGGAAACATAAACATAGATTCGTATTAGATCAAAATAGGGTGTTAAAGAAATAACTAAGTCAAAAATGACTCAAAAATTGGCTGAAAATGTGATGTAGATGAGTCTTTCTTCAATAGATTTTGAGAAATGTAATGTAGTGAATGGGTGCCGTCAGAATAAAAGTCCAAACAGCTGATAAAAACATCACAATAATCCACAAGTAATCCATTAACCTCCAGTCCATCAATTAATGTTTTGATAAGACAAAAGCTGCATGTTTGTAAGAAACAAATCAACCATTAAGGCATTTTTATCCTCAAACCTTTTCTAAAATACAAATCCATAATTTATAATAACACTTTCCTCCAATGAAAAAGTCCATCTCCTGTTGTCTCTCTGTTGTCAAAAACCAGCCACATGTTTGTATAGAGCTGTTTTGTATTGCTTCATCTGTGCAGATTTCTCTCCAGATTCAAACCAGACCACTTTTTCACTGAAGGAAGCATTATTATACATTATCAGCTCAATAGTTTGATGTAAAAAATGTCTTAATGATGGATTTGTTTCTTATAAATGCAGCTTTTGGCTTTACAAGACATTTACTGATGGACAGGTGTGGTGTGGATTACTTGTGGATTATTGTGATGTTTTTATCAGCCGTTTGGACTCTCATTCTGACGGCACCCATTCACTGCAGGGCATCTACTGGTAAGCAAGTGATAGAGTGATATCAGCAACATTCTTAAATAAAATTGGGTAAAAAACACAAAATAACCATATTTATTTCTGTGAACACCATTAAATGAACAAATTTTACTTAGTGTTTTGAAGAAAACTAAGTAGTTTTGCATTCTAAACACAACCATACAGAAAAACCTGATTATTGCTTAATTGATTTGAAAGCTTTTTATTTTAATTTTTTACAAATGTCATTAAAGTAATATTTGAAATGTGTAATTGAATCAGGATGATGAAGACGGCGATGTGAGGCAGTGTACGGCGGCATGCAGGAGCAAGAGTGTAAATGCTCTGAATGTCTTTGGCTGTTTCTAATGCAGCTGTCAGATTCACTCAGCAGAGGGAGACGCAGAGTGAACGTGAGACTGTCTCTCTCCGTCTCTCTCTCTTCCAGCCTGAAACAAATGAACACGTTCTCCTCCGTAAAGTCGCCCTGACGCTGATGAATGGCTCCGGAGATCAGCTCTGAAAATCTGATGGATTTCAGATCAGAGAAATGCTTAGACAAACTAATGCATGTGATTATATTTTCCAACTCAAGTCCATTGGTGGCTGTCTCATTACAACATCATTACATGTAATTGCAGAGAAAATTACACCGTTTGCACTTTTCTTTCTTTGCGTGCGTGTGCATGTGTGTGTGCGTGTGCATTTTTAGGAGGCGATGATGGGAAGTGTGTTTGTTGAGAGATGATACAATTGAATTAGTTCCTTTGTAAGTGAGAGCGTTCGGAGGTGAGCGGTAACGTCGCTCTCTCTCTCTCTCTGTGTGTGTGTGTGTGTGTGTGTGTGTGTGTGTGTGTCTTGTTGGGTTTGCAGACGAGCAAATTTTTTGTTGCTTCTGATTTCATCCCAAAAGAAAATGTTATTGCTCAGAGGTTGCTCTTTCAGAGCTCAGTGGAGTTTTTAAATTATGATTCATTTAATTGTAGCTTTTAAATGAAGTCCTCCTAAAAGAGATACAATCCAACCCAACTGAGTCACTAGCTGTCATGCAATAAAACAATGTGACGAAAGGAGCTCAGATCATTAGATGAAAAATGTTTGAGTTCATATTGAGATCTCTGATTTCAAAAGACTTAACTCCAATGTTGTATTTTAGTCATTTTGACCCAGAGAGGATTTTCTTTTTACCGAAAATGCTAATAAATCTTATTAAATTGGACTAATTTTTTTTTTTTTTTTTTTTTTTATTCTTGTCCTTTCTTGAGATTTTTTTTCACCTTGTCAAAAATGACTAGCCTTCAAAATATTGCTTATAAAATTATTATTATGCAAAATTATTACCAAACATTGGATTCAATCTTTTCCTCAATATTTTCCCCATTTTATTTTCCGGTGAGCACTGTATTTGTTTTGTAGGCCTCAGTTTTTCAGTAATTATTGGGAAAATTGTTTAAAAATGCTGTTTTTTTTTCTCCTCAAAAACTGAGGTGCATAAGCTCAGCTCAATCAGGCCCCCGATCAATCAGTTCCAAAAAAATAAATACAAAGCATGCTCATTGAAACAAAACAAGCTGAATCTAATGGCATGATAGTATAGACTAATGAGAGATTTATGAACAATTTTTAAAAGGTCTTTCTGCTTCTGCACAAGGTTTAAGAAAAACTTTCAGTTTTTCCTCCCTTTATTGATTGTGTTGAGAAATAGTCAACATATTTGAGGAAAAGACCATTTGTAATTTTAATTTCTTATGGAACTGAGCGAAAGAAAAAAATCTTGTGAGATAAAAAAGGCACAACAGAGAAATATTTAGCACCTCACACAAAATAAACATTAAATCCTAAAAGTGTTCCTGCAATGTGATTCTTAAAGCACATCCAGAAACTGTGTGTGTGTGTGTGTGTGTTTGCGTCACCACTCCCAACACACACACACACACACACACACACACACACACACACACGCATAAATGATACAAAACAATATCAGATAGAACATCAGAATATGAGGGAATGCATGAATACAATACTCTTTATTTCCTTCTCAGATCTAAAAAATTGTAGATTATGCCCCAAAATTAATATCTTTTTAATTTTGTTTTTAATGTATTCTAAATCAAATTTTTATGTGAAAAGGCAAAACCCCAAGATTGCACGAATTGTCTTTGTGTCTCCTTATTTAAAGCATAATTTATTGCTAAAATGTTTGCAGTGCTGCTGCATTGATCAGTTTTTTTTTTTTTTTTTTTTTTTTTACAGAACACACATTTTGCATTGTAAAATAAGTTAATTTTTTAACAACATAATTAAATTATTAAACCAGAAATCTCATTTAACTGTTTTAGTAAAGCAGTGGTGGAATAAATATTGCGTTTTGTGATATCCACTGATCTGAATTCCATTTTTGTGATCTCCACTAGAGGTCAGTCTTTCATTGGCCATTTGCCTTTGTTGTAGTTCATCAGCACTCTTTCTGTCTGCATCTCTCCATCTCTTGCTACTCTTCTGTCTTTTTTAAAACAATCTTAATTGGGCTTTTTTGCTCTTTGCAGCCTGCTCTCTGCCGGACACACACACACACACACACACACACACACACACACACACACACACACAGTGTCTCTCTCACTTGTGACAAATGTGATGTTTCGGTGTGCATGTTAATGGGCGGCACAGGCATCAAAGAGCATACATTAATATTTACGGCCGCTGTGATTTCTTGTTGTGTTTGGTCTCCTGGGGCGACGGGCACATTCTTGCACTCAACAATCTCCTGTTTTCTTCATGCTTTCAATAAATTTTGATATTCCTCACTGTTTTTCTCTCTGTAATGTGCGCGGTTCAGTTTGAGGGCCGATGTGAAGAAAATGCCATCAAAGAGAATCCTAATTGAGCCGAGTCTTTTGTTCCGCTCAAATCTTGATTGTCTCCAGACCTCTTCAAACTCCCTGAGACGTTCAGAGTAAACGCCATTTAACCTACAACCATCCACGACTGAACAGGAGTGTTTAACATCACAGTCCAGGCTGCATTTATTTGATTAAAAATACAGTAAAAACAGTAATACTATGAAATATTATTACAATTGAGAAAAGAAAAGTTTTCTATTTGAACATCTGGATGCACTATTAGATACAAATATTTAAAAATCTGAAATCTGATCTGAATCTAAATAACGAAAAAAATCACCTTTAAAGTTGTCCAAATGAAGTTCTCAGTAATGCATATTAATAAACAAAAATTTAGTTTTAATATATTTACTGTAGGAAATTTACAAAATGTCTTCATGGAACATGATGTTCACTTAATATCCTAATAATTTTTGGCATAAAAGAAAAATCGATCATTTTTACCCATACAATGTATTTTTGGCTATTGCTACAAATATACCCGTGCTACTTAAGATTTTCTGCTCAAGTATTATTGATGCTCAGTTCTTATTTCTATCAATAATAGTAGTGATTATTATTATCAATGTTAAATCCAGTTTTTGTTGCTTAATATTTATGGAAACTGAAATATTTTACTTTTAGGATTCTTTGGTGATTTAGGAAGTTCAAAAGAACAGAATTTACTTATATAAACAAATATAATAATCTTATTGCATTAATATAATAAATCTTTTGCATTTATGTTGACCAGTAGCATTCACATATACAATGTAAGTCAATGGGCCTGTATGAGTTCTAGAAGGTTAAAATGTGAAGCTCATATTTTTACTGAAGCACTTCACATGAATAAATTAGTAAAAAACAAAAAACAAAAACGTATTTATTAATTAATTAAGAGTGTTACATTTCTTTTTCTGTATGTCAACAGTCCCTTTCTGGAATCTTTGCATGTATCATGTGAACATTTTACATGGTCATGAAGAAGATTGAATACAACTGCACACAGATGAGATTATTTAAGTAATTTTATCACACAAGCATGATGTTTAATTGTGATCTTATGAGGCATTACAAATTTTAACTTTAAAACTTTAAAAACTTTTAAAAATTAAAAAATTAAAATATATATATATTTTTTTAAATTTTAAATAGATTTTTGGCTTTGTGTTTTTACACTGTAAATGTTTGATTTTGATATTTTGCAGTACTGGACATGACCCCACAGCTGCTGATATTTATAGAGATGATTCCAATTGATCGCCAGCATCATTATTCACCCTGTGGATCATTTTCATCTCCTGCAAGTTGCTCTTGTTTTACACACAGCTATAATAACGATCTTTAACTCGTGAGTCACGTGACCCTCGGGCGTCTGTTCAGCAATGTGTGTTAGTGAGACTGAATCTCAGTCCAGGTATCAGAGCGACTGTCAAAGCGAGTCCTCTCATCAGTCACTCACACACAGACGGTTGGGGAGCAAAAAGTTGTGTGTGCCGTCACACGAGATCAGCGCTGTCAAAATCACACCACACACAAAACAAACACTCACAATTTTTGGCTCTTTTTAAGTGCTTTGTGAATTTGATATTGGTGGTTGATAAATAACATGCACATGAATGTTTCAATATCCAAATGTATTCATTGCACTACACTGTACATACCCATTTGTAAATTGACATATCCATTGCACATATACATTTCTGATTATATGTATCTATACATGTCTATTTGTAAATTCCTGCTTATGGTAAATGGCAATGTTCATATCTACCTGCAAATTCCTGATTAAAGTTAATAGCAATCTGTATATTATGTTCATCTATTTGTAAATTTCTGATTATAGTTAATAGCAACCTGTATAGTATGCTCACAGTACATTCATCTGTAAATATTACCCATAGTTTCTCTTTGCACATATCTCCTATAGTGCACTTATAAATTATACCTATATCCTGCACTTGCTGCTTATTGCACTCCTGGTTAGACCTAAACTGCATTTTGTTTCCTTGTACTTGTACTGTGTGTAATGACAGTAAAGTTGAATCTAATCTAATCTAAACTAATCAAATATGCATGTATAACAAGGTTATTATAGTTAACTAAAAGCATAAAAATCTATCTGAATCAACGTTCAGCTTTTTTGCAATTCACTTATGTTATCTTGCAGTGTAAAAATCAATATTTTTATTTAAAATACAAACATTGCATGAGGTATTTCAATCAATCTGTGCTCTACTACGCTGTGTGATATTTATACATGAAGTACAGAAGCAGGTCAGACGGCAGGACGCTGCTGTCACTGTTTGACACGTCAAATCAGTGTTTCTGACCCACTTAGAGCAAGAAAACAAGTGTGTGTGAGGCTTAAATAAATGATAAACACTGTCCGATCTTTAACAAAGCCACTAAAATAGTAAGGAATGAGAAGAAACAAGAGGTTGGGTAAACTGGAGGCGATGCTACTGACCCGTCCGTCCGGCGTCACAAACACTCGCCCCTCCTCGACTCATCCCACTGATACGACAACAAATTACCAGAAAAACTGATTACATATTCTTATCGTTTAGCGTGGAAAGAAGTCAATAAATAGTGTGAATAATTTCAGAGCCTTAAGAAATGTCTCAGTGGCCTCGCTGTAATCATTATGCTGAGATTATTTTTAAATGTTATCTGTAATTTCATGGTCTAATTCAGCCGCTGTTTGGCTCCTCAGATTCTCCGTACGGGAGCCACGGACTCTCCAAAGAGTGAGAAATCGGAAATAACACGAGGGTTTCCCAGCATTCTCAGCGGCGGCGCGGAAAAGTGAAAATTCAGAGGGGGAGGAGATCAAGTGAGCTACAAAAGAGCCACATTCTCACTAATCACTCACACACACACACACACACACACACACACACACACACACACACACACACACACACACACACTGAGTCTGCCAGCTGCTTCATCTTCTGCTCTTTTCCATTTCGAATCTACTGACTGCTATTAATGTTCTTATTATTGGTATTATTATTTGGACTTGGCATTAAACTGCATTTAACATTGAAATATTTATAGTGGGACAGAGATTTTAAAAGAGTTTTGTGCACCAAAGCAGCTCAACATGGTCTTTGAAGACACACTAACAACACTGGAACTTGAGACTCTCAAACTCGGGACAAACGCTTCAGGATTTTCATAAGTTTCTGTGTGAAACCAAGAAACAGCAGAGGAATTGTTTCTAATCTACATTCTCATGCTCGGTTATAATAAACAAGCACTTTCTCAATACAAAAACAAAACTGATCTCTTCAATTTCTCAGTTGTTTCTCCTAGACAGAAATCAAGAGTCTTTTTCTGAAGTTATCTGCTTTTTCACATGAAAACAAGACTCCAGAAATCTCAGAAATGTCTCAGTGCAGATGATTGAGAACTGCCTCCTAAACTAGTTTTGCTTCAGGATTCAGATTTTACATGGGTTTACATCAAATGATAACCAACACTGTACAAAAACTGTGACCCTGGACCACAAAACCAGTCATAAGGGTAAATTTTTTAAAATTGAGATTTATATATCATCTGAAAACTGAATAAATAAGCTTTCCATTGGTGTACGGTTTGTTAGGCATGACAATATTTAAGTTCTTAGCAATGCATATTATTAATCAAAAATTAAGTTTTGATATATTCACGATAGAAAATTTACAAAATATCTTCATGGAACATGATCTTTAATTATTATCCAATTGATTTTTGGCATAAAATAAAAATCGATAATTTTGACCCATACAATGCATTTTTGACTATTGCTACTGTACAAATATAAGTGTGCTACTTAAGACTGGTTTTGTGGTCCAGACTCACATATATGGTGCATAACAGAGTTATTTTACTTAACTAATGCTGAAACAACAAAACATCTACATCTATGAAAATATAAATAAATAAATAAACATATAAATAAATAAATACAAAAACATTCACTAATTATTATTTCTGCTAGTCGCTAAGGCAACAGTTCTCTTTTCATTTAGATTAACTCGATGCACTAAAATAACCAAAACTATAGCTTAAACAAAATAATAAAAACTATATAAACACAATAAAAAAACACAAAATGTAATGAAAATGCCAAAAGCAAACATTACTAAACTTTAATTAAAATTCAAATAAAAACATAAAATATGAAAATAATTCAAAATATTAATAAAAACTAGTATCACAATATTAAAATGGTATATGTGTTTGTGTAACATGATCTTTTTCAATGTGTAAAAAGTTTTGTAAGATTTTTTAAAGCTGAATATAAAACAAAAGAGCATGTTTTACAAGAAAGTACTACTTTATACACACATGCATTAAATAATATGCAAATATTACACTGATGATAAACTGGTGATCTGTGATATATTATTAATCAATGGCCAATGCAATTTATGTTTATACTATAATACATGTATACATTACCATAAATTGCATTGGTCTAACAATATGCAAAATAATTAACATGAAATTGAACAATTTTGTACATGCATAAATAATAGCAGAAGTGTGATTACACACCACATAACTTGAATGGACACATCTACTGTACATGTTGTAAGGGTCAATTTTTCGAAATTTAGATTTATACAACATATGAAAGCTGAATAAATAAGCTTTCCACTGATGTATGATTTGCTAGGACATTAATTTGTCGAGATGCAATTAAAATCTAGAATCTGAGGGTTGCAAAAAATAAAAATATTGAGAAAATTGTCTATAAAGTTGTCCAAATGAAGCTCTTGTCAATGCATATTACTAACCAAAAATTAAGTTTTGATATATTTATGATAGGAAACTTACAAAATATCTTCATGGAACATGATCCTTACTTAATATCCTAATGATATTTGGCATAAAATAAAAATCTATAATTTTGACCCATACAATGCATTTTTGGCTATTTCTACAAATATACCCGTGCTACTTAAGACTGTTTTTGTGGTCCAGGGTCACATATGGGAAGTGTTGATACTGTAAATTGATAAGCAGATTTATCTGCCATCCAACTACTCTATGCATGCATGTTTTTTGCATTTAGCATGGTTTTTTTCTTGTTGTCTTCTGCAATGTAAAAAATGCACTATTTTTTTTGTGTTTTTTTTATCAGTTTTAAGGAGAGTTAAAACATTTCCTAATCAGGACAATCATTTAGAGTTATTCTAGCTGACACTATTTGCCTGTTTTGTGAGAACACCTCGTCACCTTTTCTAAACTTACAGTCCATGAATTTTGTTTTGCGAGGCACCAGTAAAGAGTCCCGTCTCTGTGATGTTTGTGTGGTAAATCTCAGTCCCTGTGCGGTCCGTCTCTCTGCGGGACTCGAGGTTGTTCTGCTCTCTGTGTGGCTCTTTGACGCTTTAAACCGCAGCTTTGTCAAGTCTTCCACTCGGCTTCCACAATCTGCATCCGCAGCTGAGACCTCGCTCTGCCCCGATTGCCCAAACGCCTGGAATGCCGCTGCACATTGTTCCTCGTCCAGCAGGGGCCCGAGGGGCCGATGGGAGACACTTGGTATCCGGGCGTAATCTATTTTTCATTGGCTGGCCGTTTGAGCGCGGTCTCAGGCGAGTCCGGGGAAAGAATAGAGCCGGTAGAATCGGAGGCTTACAGAAGCGCCCGTAATCCGGAGGCGTCCCGGGCCAAACCTCCATGACTTCCTGCAGCTCACGACCAAAAGATCCGCGCGGCTGCTGGGGGCCGAGGGCCCGTCCTCTAATGGGCCTCGCCGTACTAATCACAAACACGCGAGCCACATTCATCACGTCACACTGCGGCGATACTCTAAATCTGTTTATTAGATTAGGCTTGGCTTTCAGCTTTGCTTTTTGCGTTTTATTTTTGTCAAGTCCAATATTTGGAATAAAACTGTTTGCTGATGGTCGTTGCTCTGTGGAGTCGCTGAATGACGCTTCTAAATGCGAACTGACCATTTCAAATCCACTTTAGCAGCTTACGGAGACACGTCTTCATCTTTTCAAGGTCAAACACTCAAAAACTTCTAAAAACAAACAACTTCTGAATATTAAATGCGAGCACCATGTTTTGATTTTACAGCAATCCTTTTCTAAAATGCACAGGATAATATAAACTCAATGCAACACCACCACGATAATAAATATAAATTATATAATTAGTCCATGATATTAACATAAAAATGGTGTACTACTTTAATGTAATTTACTGTAATTGCATTGTTATTAATAAAGTTAAAGTTGTTTTTAAGCACATTTCTGTAAGTTCTTTTATATGTTAATTTTAAATACATTCTCAGATACTTTAAATTAAAATAATTGTTAATGCATTGTTTTCCATGAAGATATCTTGTAAAATTCTTACCGTAAATATGTCAAAACTTAATTTTTGATTAGTAATATGCATTACTAAGAACTTCATTTGGACAACTTTAAAGGCGATATTTATATATTTTTTTGCACCCGCGGATTCCAGATTTTCAAATAATTGTCTCTTGACAAAATATTGTCCTATCCCAACAAACCATACATCAATGTAAAGCTTATTTATTCAGCTTATTTATTTAGAAAAACTGTTTTGTGGTCTAGGGTCACATATATGTACAGTAGATGTGTCCATTCAAGTTATGCGGTGTTTAATCACACTTCTGCTATTATTTATGCATTTACAAAATTGTTGCATTCGTGTTAATTATTTTGCATATTGTTAGACCAATGCAATTTATGGTAATGTATACATGTATTATAGTATAAACATGAATTGCAATTGCCATTGATATATCACAGATCATCAGTGCTTCAAAGTAAAAAAAATAATGCATATGTAAAAATATATATACAATTATTTTGACCTTTGAGAAAATACTTGACCTTTGCTAAAATATAAAGCAACTTACAGAAATACATATAAAAGCAACTTTTACATAGCTACTTATACATGCTTTCAACCTATATACATATACAGAAATTGCTACTAAATTGCATTTCATAGCAAAGAAATGACTAGAAGCATTAAATTTTAAAGCGGAAAGACTGATTACAGTATATCTACAACAAAGCAAACTATTCACCTCCTATATAAAACGTTAGCACTGTCAAAATGTTTGAGTTATCTATTTGCGCTATGTATTTGATTTGTTTGACAGAGTCCGACCTGATTTATGAAGTGTGGAGCCGTGAGCGCCCAGCTTCCACCTTACAGAAGAGCAGCGAGAGAAAAGCAGCTGAAAGTGTCATTAGCTCTGGCGTACAGTGGAGCCCATTTGTGTCCATTTGCATGCGGCGTCTTGTGCAGCTGAGTGTGGAGACGTGGCGCTGTAATGACCGCCTGTCACAACACTCTGAGGGAGGCCTGCACACACCGCACACCCAAATCAACCCCTGTCAGTCGCCGCACACGACGCGCTGGCAACCTGTAATTCCCCGACACGTTTCCTTCCTGCTCCGTGCGGCTAAATGGCACTCGCGGCGGAGTGAATCTGCAAAGTTGTGTTTAATAACACTGAAGAGCGAGTGATATCTGCGGCGGGGCGCTCTGATGGCGGGCCGCGCGGGGTTAAGAGGGATTTTGTCATGACCGCTCGAGCGTGCGCTAATCTATTCACTGAAACTCTCCATCTTTTCAGCTAGAGATCGTCAGGGAAACGGAAAACAATTAAGGCCCCTGGCAAATTGTTTAAATGTTTCCACGTTCGCCATTTTCCCTTTAGTTCTTTGTGGCTCCACGCAGCACGATTATATGCCGCATCTGTGTGTTTGCACGTGCTACGTATACTATTATTACTATATGTGACTCTGGACCACAAAACCACTCTTAGTCTTGTAGCAATAGCCAAAAATACATGGTATGGGTCAAAATTATCGATTTTCTTCTATGCCAAAAATCATTAGGGTATTAAGTAAAGATCATGTTCCATGAAGATATTTTGCAAATTTCCTATTGTGAATATATCAAAACTTGAATATAAAATACATATTCTTAAATCTCTTTAAGAGCTTGAAAAGATGGAAAGTTTTGCTTGTTGTATTCCCAATTGTAAGTCGCTTTGGATAAAAGCGTCTGCTAAATTAATAAATGTAAATGTAAATAAATGTACATTTTTTGATTATTAACATGCATTGCTAAGAACTTCATTTGGACAAATTTAAAGGCGATTTTCTTAATATTTAGATTTTTTCGCACTCTCAGATTTCAGATTTTTAGATAATTGTATCTTGGTCAATTATTGTCCTATCCTAACAAACTATGCATCAGTGGAAAGCTTTTTTATTTGGAGGATACAGATACATTCAAGAATATATTATGTCTTGTTTTCTAGCGATATTATGTAAACATCTTTGCAACATATAAACTGCATCAGATATTAGGACTTTAGTATATATATATATATATATAGGAAACACTTTACAATAAGGTTCATTAGTTAAACATTAGTTAATGTATTAAGTAACATGAACTAACCATGAGCAATATATTTGTTACTGTATTTACTAATCTTTATTAACGTTAGTTAACGGAAATACAGTTGTTCATTGTTTGTTCATGTTAGTTCACACTGCATTAACTAATGTTAACAAAATTTTAATAAAGCATTATTAAATGTTGAAATTAACATTAGCAAAGATTAATAAATGCTGAATAAGTTCATCATTGTTTCTAAGTGTAAATGTAGTATCATTGATTTATCTATTTTCCATTTTCATTTTAGTTAAAGTTTTAGTCATTTGTTTGTGTGATTTTGTCATTTTAGTAGTTTTTATATATGTGACCCCTGACCACAAAACCAGTCAGGGTCAATGTTTGGAAATTGAGATTTATACATTAGCTAAAAGCTGAGTAAATAAGCTTTCTATTGATGTATGGTTTGCAAAGGACAATATTTAACTGCGATACAACTATTTAAAAATCTGAAATCTGAGGGTGCAAAAAAATCTAAATATTGAGAAAACTGCCTTTAAAGTTGTCCATATGAAGTTCTTAGCAATGCATATTGCTAATCAAAAAATAAGTTTTGATATATTTACAGTAGGAAATGTACAACATATCTTCATGGAACATGACCTTTCCTTAATATCCTAATGATTTTTGACATAAAGGTAAAAATAAATAAATTTGACCCACACAATGTATTTTTGGCCATTGCTACAAATATACAGCTGGTTTTGTGGTCCAGGGTCACATTTGTGCGTATGTATTTGTGTATATATGTATACATATATATTTTATATACTGTATATCTATATAGTTTTGTTCATTTTTATTTCAGTTTTAGTTATTTTAGTACATCATGTTAAACTAAATTAAAATGAGACATGTTGCCTTGCAACTACCTGAAATGAAAAAAAAAATTGATATGTTATTTTATTTCAGTAATGAAAATGTGTTTTGATGGTTTAATTTTAGTTTTAGTTAACTGTCAAGTAACTTATATATTTATATGTATATCTTTATACATTTACATATTTAACCGAAATACTGTGGTGCAATGCATTTTTTACAAAACACAGACAAAAGCACTGCAAAAAATGCTTTTCTTACTTAGATTTTTTTGTCTTGTTTCCAGCCAAAGTATCTAAAAATTCTTGAATCAGGAATGCTTTTCTAGACAAGTAAAAATTTGTGTCTTGTTTTTAGTAAAAACAAGTCAAAATTAAGTGAGTTTTTGCTTAAAACAAGCAAAATAATCTGCCAATGGGGTAAGAAAAAAATATTATTTCAAGCAGACAGCTAGATTATTTTTCTTACCCCTTTGTCAGATTATTTTGCTTATTTTAAGCAAAAACTCACCTAATTTTGACTTGTTTTTACTAAAAACAAGACACAAATTTTTACTTGTCTAGAAAATCCTTCCTGATTCAAGAATTTGTAGATATTTTGGCTGGAAACAAGACAAAAAATCTAAGTAAGAAAAGCTTTTTTTGCAGTGAGTAAAACAAGGCGAGAAAGACTTTGGATAAACTTGCTGGATGATATCAAACAACATTTAACAAAAGAAGTGCATTTTCCATCTCATTTGTCCGACGAGAGTACTTTCCTTTAGCGTAGCTGCACACGTGACCAGTCTAGATGAAAAAGTGAAACGATTTTGAAATTTCTGAAAACTTTGCCGTCTTAATGGTGTGTCTAATGGAGTGTCATCACCAGAGTTGGGAAGCTCTGAAAACATTTAAAAACAGCATCGTGTTGTTTTGTCATGCTACACCACTACTTGATGGAAAAAATATGGTGCGTTTCTGTAAAAGTTCAAGTTTGTTTTGAAAAAGTAGTACTTTAGTCATTCCACTATTGGTCATCGCAGTTAGATGACGTGTATTTCTCTCCGACTGACCTCCAGACTACAGTAGAAAGACGGTCCCGCATGCAAAAGCACTTCACACAGAACATGCCCTGGATTTCCTCTGATGAGATCTGTATGCAAATGAGGGAATATTATTTTTACGTACACTAGCTTCATGAATTTGCAGAAGATACTGGGACTGAATGGTCACGAGGGTCTGCTTTCCTCCACCACTGGAGATGAAACACTGTGCTGAAATACTCAGACTGTGTTTCATGCGCTTCATTGCTTGCAATTTACAACAAACAAACAACCACTGTAGTCTGATTCATCAACAAATGACATACGAGCCAGTTCTTTTAATAAAAATGACCAGAATTGTGAGGAAACATTCATAAAAGAAACACACTGCAAAAAATGCTTTTCTTATTTAGATGTTTTGTCTTGTTTCCAGGCAAAATATCTAAAAATTCTTAAATCCAGAAGGATTTTCTAGACAAGTAAAAATCATTTTCTTGTTTTCAGACAAAATGAAGTGAGTTTTTGCTTGGAACAAGCAAAATTATCTGCCAATGGGGTAAGAAAAAAAAAAAATCTTATTTCAAACAGAAAACAAGATTATTTGTCTTAGCCCATTGGCAGATTATTTAGCTTGTTTCAATTTTCACTCATTTAGAAAATTCTTCTTGATTTAAGAATTTTTAGATATTTTGTCTGGAAACAAGAGTAAGAAAAGCATTTTTTTGCAGTGCAATGACTCACTCAACCACTGAATTCACTTTTTTGCATAGATATATTTTTTTAGTGCAAGTCATTAATTTTATATCCAAACCAGAAACTTTTACAGCATGATGCTGTACTTATGATTTTTGAGAGTTAACCAGCATTCATTTCTACATAACCCTTTAACTGCCACCTTCATTTTTGAACATAAACGTGAAAGTGCACTACTCAAACTTAAATTGTTATAATTAATAGACAAATACATTTTGTAAAATTATTTTTGAAGTACCATTTCCATGGTAATGCAATATCCGATTTTAAAATGGCCTTCTCAGAATGACTTGAGGTTTTAAACTTTTAGTTGATTTATACTTTCTAAAATGTGATAGGATAAAATGCATCGAAAAAAGACTTCCGTGACAAAAGTCAGAAGTCCTGTTATGATGTAGATTTTTGAGGTCCACTCTTGTCATAAATGAATATATTACCTTTCTAGAGAATTTGTAACCTAGTCTTAGACCTTTCCAATGGTACATCGTTTGTCATGATTAGATTAGGATTCATTTGTAAAATAGTGAAGTAAACTCGTCAAGTAGAAATACAAATGAATGTTTCCAAATTAATATTTCATTTGATATAATGCAGTTAGGATGAATTTCTTGGTATTTTCTCAAAAGTTGGTGTACATGGACCACCTAAGAGGAATCGAATCCGAACCAGAATGGGCAAATTTCTCCGATTCCATCCCTTTCCAATATTCCGACTCGAAAAGCATCGAGTAAATTCTGTGCAAACGCAGAAACACAGCGGCGCGGCAAAAGCGCCGTGTATCATTTCTGATTAATGAATTCATTTGAGCTCAACAGCATGATATCAGCAGGAGCGCACATTGATATTCACCAAAACAACAACAAAAACAGGATTCCTTTGAAATGCCCCCAAAAGACGAAACGCAGAAGTTGGCCGAACCTGAGAGAGAAACAGAAGAAATTAGCAGTTGAAGAGCATTTTCAGTGTAATTTGTCATCGATGCATAAATCTTGCTGACAGGCAGCAGCGGCGTAATGGCATGGCGTTGGATGGAAAAGCTGTGTAAACTTGCGCAGTTGCAGAAACTGAAAAACTATATGTTGAACATCACCTTATTTGCATAATTTAGCGAAAGCCAATGAGGCAGCACCGAGAGCGCGTGCGGCGGCCGTAAGTGTTTGGAGGGGGGGCAGTAAATGGGTCGCCTATGGGGATTTCTGCGCTCCGTAGGGGTGGGAAATGAGGAATATTTTTCAAACAGCAGGGGGAAAGGTTTTAAAAGCAGAAACACACGCAGAGATAAAGATGTTAATGCCATGGGGTGCGATGCAGGAAAACTCTCAGCGTTGAGAGAAAGAGTGAAAAATATCAACTAGGCTGCGTAATTTCAGCATTAAGAGGTCATAATCATGTTTCACTCGCGATATTAAAACGGAAGCGCGCGTCCTCTCATGAGAGGACTCAAAAGATAAATAAAGAAGGAAAGATCATCAGGTAGGTTTGGCTAATGGACTGCAGGAATGTGTGGCGGGGAGCCGTGTGTGTGTGTGTCTGTGTGTGTAAACACCGCGTCTCACACACACCTCGCAAACAAACACACACCTCATGCTGAACGCAGAGGAGACGCGCGCAAGTGCGTGTGTGTTTCTTTTATTGATGTTTGGACTGACTCTGCCCCGCGCTGACTCAAACGCATTTGGGATTTCATGCGCGAGAGCATTTGTTCATGGAAGGAAGCCTTTCGCTGTGTTGTGTTGGTGCTGTGTCATAAACTCCAGCGATTCTAGAAGAAAGCCAGTCGAGACGCCAAAGAAAGTGGAAGACATCCTGGTTGAGGCTCTTTGTAATGTAACACAACCACTTAAACTCTCATGAGTCAGGAAATCCAGGGGCCAAAACTATATTTTCATCAAGTGCCAATGATGCAAATGTCATGGCATAAATGTAATCATGTAAATTTTATTACATATTTAACTGTATTTGAACATTTTTAAGGGGAGACACCTCAGACAAAAACGCTGTTTTTTTCATGCACTTGTCAAATTGGAGATTTTGGGCTTTTTGCTTTTTCGTAAAGCGTTTTTTTCAGACTAGTGGAAAGAAAACATCCAAAAGACACGGTTAAGGGTTTATTTAATATCACTTCATCTGTTTGTGTCAATAGATTTCAATTACAATACAATTTTTAAAGGCTGTTTTCTCAAAATGAGTTTTTTTCTCCTAAATTAAGCACTTACACACACCAAACTTAACATTTTTATTCCTATCTATATCCTGAAGGTTTTTACAGAGGGATTTGCTTATATAGAATTTGCTTGATTTTATACAACATGTAAAAAATACACGTTTTTTTCTGAATTATGAAGTGACAAAATGACATACCCAAAAGAAACCCAAAAGATTCCCCTCTGTACAACATTTGACTATAATATGTCAAAAAAACTAAACAATAATGTTGAAATTGATTTTTGTACTAGAAATGCATGCAAATTAGCACAAATTTCATTAAATAACGCCTCATTTGCATATTTAAACCTAACATTTTAGAAAACTTATAATACAAAACATGTTTGCAATTATCAATGTAATCAATCAACTGGGTAAGTAAGGTGATAAGTATTTTTTTTTTAACCAATTCACCTGCAGTGTCTCGCCTTAAATGTTAAATAATATAAAAATATTTTATCTATTTGAGAACAAAATTATTATTATTGCACTGTAGAAATTATATTTTCAATAAGTCATAGCATCATATGTTTTACATTTTCAGAAATCTTAAATTTAAACAATTTTAACTTCATTTTTAAGTCATATTTAAATTTTTATAGTCAGTTTAATATATTTTATGTTCATGCCAGTTTGAACTTAAAGTTGGTGAATGTTTGTTTTTGCATATTAGTGACACACATCAAGTCAAGCATCTGTCACATTTTGACATTTTTGTTCGTTTGGGCAGTAAGGAAGTTCTCGGGAAAAGAAAACATGTTTGTCATGCATGCTAAATTCTCTAAAGATGTAAAACAAATAAATAGAAGATACTAAAATCATCTCAGGTGTTTTCCTTAGTAGGTCAAAGATCAGTTTTACAGTTTAACAAAACCCATGTTGCAGCTGCTAAAACTTTTGTTTGATTTACTTGCCAAAGCCAGGCTTTATTCCCAGTTGGTGCTTGGCAAATAATAGTTGACTGAATATGAAAATATATATGTGAGAATAAAATTATTATTATTACACTGTAGAACTTATATTTTCAATAAGTCATGGGATCATATGTTTTTTTTCTTTTCTTATAAATTCATGATTCTAACATGTAACCAATTTTAACTTCGTTTTTTAAGTCATAGGAGATTCAACTCAAATTTTTAAAGTCAGTTTAATATAATTTGTGTTTATACCAATTTGATTTTATTATTATTTGATTATAAGGAAACAACTGAAACTAAAGTTGGTTGATTTTTGCAAGTGTTTGTTTTTGCATATTAGTGACAAACATCAAGCGATTGAGGGTCTCCATCTCTCAGTCACATTTTGACAGTTTTGTTCATTTTGGCAGTCGTTTTGCATGCTAATGTAAAATAAAATAAAAAAAAAATTATTAGAAGATGCTAAAATCATCTCAGGTGTTTTCCTTAGTAGGTCAAATGATCAGTTTTACAGTTTAAAAAAAACCATGTCGCAGCTATATTGCTAATTAGTCTGTTTTATTTACTTGCCAAAGCCAGGTTTTATTCCCAGTTGGTGCTTGGCAAATAATATTTGACGAAAAAAAGAGAAAGTAAAAAAAAGGAAACACAGCATGAGAGAAAGAAAGGAGGCCAAACAGTTGAAGAGTGGACTGTACTGTGGTGGCATTTGGACAAAGCTGCTCTCTAAGCCTCTTCAGAGCAGCACAAAGATTAGAGCAGAATGTGTGTGAGAGACAAAGATAGAGAGAACGAGAGAGATATTGAGCAAGAGTGAGAGGCTGGACGGCCCAGACAACACTTGGCATTCAGACGTCTTTTATAAGCCAAACACACACATTACACTGAGGAGCAGACGCCCTTCAGTCAGACTCAACACAATGAAGGATGTGAATCAAACACCTTGCATGAGCGATGTTTAGGCATCATGTTCAGGTTAAGACATGAGGATGCATCACTTATTAAACACAACTCCCAGGAGAATGTAGGTTACAAATACATGTTCTTCATGAAGGTATGCAGGTGGGTGACATTTCACTCCAAAATACAAAAACACAAAAAAAGAGCAAGTAAGTAAGAAAGATATTAAAGGAAAACGGGTAACACTTTATAACAACTACACACTATGAACCATTAGTTAAGCATTAGTAAATAGTCAATTCATCATTTATAAAGCATTATCCCTATGTTATTAGACAGTAGTAAGCAGTTTATAAATGCAGCTATAAATGTTTTGTTCCTGATTTATAAGCATCTATAATGTTAATGTATTAATGATCAATTAATCATTTCTAAATTAAGTATTATATTATTAACAGACCAGTTATTTAGTTATTTGTCAGATGTTCATAAGATCATTTAGAAAGTGTAACTAAATGATTAAACTTTAAATGCACGTTTATACATATTATTTAGACATACACTAATAGTTACTCATTTTTATTAACACATATTCTTACTGTAATTCATGATTAATTCAGGTAGGTATAAAACATTTTGTAGTTGTCAGTTATCTATTGTTGTGAGCTCATCTAAAGTGAAGACTATTTATGCCTCGTGAAACTTAGATTTAAAGGCTCAGCTATCTTCTAAACAGAAGTGATGATGCAGAACATAGAAATATTATAACAACTGTACACTGTACACTAAAACCATAGATTAAAAAATAAACATTCCTGTAAACCTCCAGAAAACACAACTTAGCAGTAACACAAACCAAAGCCTCTGAAATCTGACATGAACATTTTTTTTATCGTTTGTTGGATATACAGTATTTGATTTTTGTTTTCAGGTAAGTGTGAACCTTCTTACTACACCAAAATATCTTGCTTATTTTCCTCATTTCTTCCCCCTTTTATTGGTTGCTTATTTTGTTGATGCATATTAATTTTGTTTTTATTTTTTATATTTACATTTGTGATCATTTTTTTATTTTTTGTACATTTTGTTGCAGATGTTTATTTTTTCATTTTATAAAAAGTGTATAGTTGTACAGTTATTTTTTTTGCATCTTCATAATATACATATATACATATTATATATATATATATATATATATATATATATATATATATATATATATATATATAATCTTTACAAGGTATAAATAGTCTTCACTTTAGATGAGCTCACAAAAACAGTTAACTGACAACTACTAAATGTTTTATAACTACCTGAATTAATCATAAATTACAGTAGGAATATGTGTTAATAAAGCATTTATTAACACACTATTACTATATTTCTAAATAATATGTATAAATGTACAATTAATTAGTTCATTGATCATTTACTTACACTTTCTAAATGATCTTATGAACCACTGACGACAACTAAATAACTGATTTGTAAATAATGTAACACTTAATCTGTAAATGATTATTAATAAAGCATGAAAATACAATTATTAAACACATTTTAGATATGTTAAAAAATCAAGGACAACGCATTTATAGCTGCATTTATAAACTGCTTACTACTGTCTGTTAATGTAGACATAATGATTTATAAATGATGAATTACTAATGTTTAACTAATGGGTCATAGTGTGTAATTATTTTAAAGTGTTAGTGAAAAACGAAGAGATATAAATTCTTCATTTAAATGCAGACAACAAACTGTAAACAAAAAACTTTATGGTAAAGTGCCAGCATTCAGAGAGAAACCTTTTGTGGCCACATGGAGGCACTGCCTATTTTTGATTAATCCATTTGTTATATATATATTTATATATTTTCTGTGACATTGAAGGGGTGAGAAGGCATTTTATCAATTCTTAAGTGTCTGACAAGTTGAATAAAGTTTAGCATAGCAGGAACACAAGGACGTCAAGGAAAGAGTCAAAGCGAAACCGAGAGAAAGAGGGGGTGATTTGAGTGACATTGCTGCTGACCTTGTGACCTTATCGTCCCCCGGGGGTCACCGTCCCTCAAATGGAGAAAAACGCTGTAGCGAAAGGTTCCTCGGTGACGGGAGGTCATCATGTGCGGAGAGTTTGACTGCCCTCGACACTCCCTCCAGCTGTCAAACGCCAGCAGCTCACTGCATTCAGTCCAACAGCCCTGAAACAAATGCAGACGGAGTCATTTAAAGATGGAAGACAAGTTTGGAAGTACGGAATTGTGTTATTTTGCACTTAGAGGAAATGAGGTTTGTTTCACTTTTTCACGTCAAATGAGATGATCACTGTCAGAGAGAAAGAAACAAGAAGACAGACAGACTGCAATTTTCAATATGCTGTAGATCAGTGCTAGTTATGTTCAGGACACATAATGTTTAAAACACGTAGTGACCTAATATATTTATTTATTGAGCAAAAGTAACAAAAATTTTCTTAAAATCAAACAGCTTAAATAAACACTATTGACAGTAAAAGTACAACTTTTAATCCTTTTCACACAAATTATGAATATAGAGTAGTGCTGTCAAATGATTAATCGCGATTAATCGTATCCAAAATAAAAGTTTTTGTTTACATAATATATGTACTGTCTATTTATGATGTATATATAAATACACACACATACAGTATATATTTTGAAAATATTTACATGTAAAGTACATGTATAAATGTATATTCATGCAATTTATATTATACATAAATATATTTAATATATAAACTTTTTTTCATTTGTGTATTAATATACCCATAATAAATATACACATATATTACGTAAACAAAAACTTTTATTTTAGATGCGATTAATCGTGATTAATCGTTTGACAGCACTTTTATGGAGTTTTTCTAGTTCCTTGCACCACAAATTTCATGGCCATAAACAGCTGCACAAGCCATTTAGCAACATTTTCTTATTTTAAAACCATATATTGTATTATATATTGCATAAAAATGTGGGTTGGTAAAAGAAATGAATACTTTTATTCAACAAGAATTCATTAAAATGATCAAAAGTGACTGTAAATGCATTTATATTGTCACAAAAGCTTTCCATTTCAAATGCTGTTCTTCTGAACTTTTAATTTATCAAGTAATTCAGAAAAATAACATGTATCGCGGTAAATCATTATGGGATAAAATGTCAAAATTATGAGATAAAAAGTAGAAAATACAGGAAAAAGTCACAATTATGACATGAAAACAAAAAAGTTTTTTTTTCCTCAATCTCACAATTATGACTTAGTATCTCAATTTCAAGTTTTTACACTGCAAAAAATGTTTTTCTTACTTAGCTAAAGTAAGAAAGTAAGTAAGCTAAAAAAAATTCTAGAAAAGTGAAAATTATTGTCAAAAAGAATACCAATGGGGTAAACTAAATAATCTTATTTCAAGTAGACAACTAGATTATTTTGTTTACCCCATTGGTAGATTATGTTGCTTGTTTCAAGCAAAAATTCACTTAATTTTAATTTCTTTTTTTTTTCTGAAAACAAGACAATATTTTTACTAGTCTAGAAAATCCTTCTTGATTTAAGAATTGTTAGATATTTTGGCTGGAAACAAGACAAAAAATCTAAGTATGAAAAGCATTTTTTTGCAGTGCATGTCAAAATTAAGACATGGTTTCAAGTTTTAGGCTGAGTCAGTAATTCTAGATTCTAAAAAGTGACCCAAAATAACTTTTAGATTGATTAAACACAGAGACTTTGATGTCAAGAGTAAAACATAAAGGAAATGTCTTCTCTTTCCTCGGTAGTGTACTTTTTTTTGCCTACCATTATAGCTTAATTGCAGTTTATTATTTGCATATCTAGCACTGTTTTTCAGAACAGACTCATAGTCGCGGATGACGAGGGCAGGAGAGCGATTTTGCATCGCAGCCTCTCTGTGTCAGTCTGAGAGAAATGACTGGAGCTGTCGTGTGATAGTTCAAGTGCCTCTCCGGCGTTTAATAAGAGAGACTCGTTCCTAAACGCATCCTGAGCGGAACAACAACAGCGGCCGTATCTCTCACAGCAGGTATCGGCGTACCACGGCAACAAATACCTCCGTCTGACGCGCATTCGCGATCCCCATCTGCTCTCCCAGGTGCTGTTTAGATTCCAGACCCCCGGGGGATGAACGACAAACTTTTTATGCTCCTTTGTAACGGAGAAAAACACTCAGTGATCTCTGCCAGTACCACATGTCACATGTAAAATACATCACAATAATGTAGTGGGAGGCCGCATCGCTCTCTCGTTTCTGTTGTCGACTTCAGTGCTGAAATATTAAGCCGTTTTCACAGAGCGTCTGTGCGAGCGACGCCGCGTTTTCCTCTGGGTTTGTCTAAACAAACACCTTGATTTTCATAAAGAGAGCTGAATGATCAGGTCTCTGGTAGTCGGCAATAAATCAATGTACCTGTTTTATTCTTTACGGCTGAAAGATGAATTGCCTGTTTGATAAAAGATGACTCCTCAAACACCGTGACAATTACCTGCCTTATTCTCATTATGAAGCGGACAGCAGACACCTCACACAGTCACGCATGACAGCGCAGAAACGCCCGTTACACATTAATCATGAGGCGCTCACGACCCACCCGCCCCACACCCACCTAGAGCTGCCTGCCTCTAATTGTATTATTATCCTTTCAGATTTGCTATTTTAATATCAAACATGTTTTTCATAAAGGTTTATGAAAAACATGTTCGAGGCAAAATTGGACAGGAAATACACTACTGACAAAGTTTGGGGTCAGAAAAATTGCAGAAAGCAATTCTGCTCGCCAAGGCTGCAAATATTTAAATGAAAATAGAGTAAAACAGTAAAAAAATGAAATAGTATTACAGTTTTAAATAAATGTTTTCCATTCGCATACATTACACTGCAAAATTTTTTTTTTTTTTTTTTTTTTTTTTTTGTCTAGTTTCCAGCAAAAAATCTTAAATCAAGAAGAATTTTGTCGACAAGTAAAAAATATTTTCTTGGAAATGTGGGTCAGTAAAATAAATGGAAATGTGGGTCAGTAAAATAAATTAATAATTTTATTTGACAAGAATGCATTAAATTGATCAAAAGTGACAGTATTTTGTCAATTTATAATTTATTTATAATGTCACAAAAGATTTGTTTCATAATAAATGCTGTTCTTTTGAAATTTGTATTTAATCTTTGTAATCAAATAATCCAGAAAAATAACATGCATCACGGTAAATCATAATTATAAGATAAAATATCAAAATTGTGAGATAAAAAGTCGAAAATACTGGAAAAAGTCACAATTATTTTTCCCTCAATCTCACAATATTGACTTAGAATCTCAATTCAACTTTTTCAATGGAAAAAAATGCTTTTCTTACTTTTTTTCCAGCCAAAATATGTACAAACTGTTAAATCAAAAGACAAGTAAAAATTATTGTCTCATTTTCAGAAAAAAATATAAAACATTAAGTGAATTTTTGCTTAGAGCAAAGTAATCTGTCAATGGGGTAAGCAACCATTGGCAGATTATTTTGCTTGTTTCACTTATTTTTTACTAGTTTTTCTGAAAACAAGAAAAAAATTATTTGTCTACAAAATCCTTCTAGATTTAAGAACTTTTAGATATTTTAACTGAAAACAAGACAAAAAATCTAAGTAAGAAAAGCATTTTTTGAAGTATAAAGTGCAATTTATTCCTGTGAGCAAAGCTGATTTTTAGCATCATTACTCCAGTCTTCAGTGTCACATAATTCTTCAGAAATCATTCTAATATGCTGATTTGCTGCACAATAAATATTTCTGATTATTATCAATGTTGAAAACATCTGTGTTGCTGATCAAAAGAACAGCATTTTCTTAAAACAAAAACCTCTGTAACAGCTTTTGTAATCTTACTAGCAAACTTTTCAATATTAGTGTATGTAGAGGACTAATTCTCAAATAAACAGATTAATTAATTAAACCATACTTTCATTCCTTAAATAAACTCTTGCATTCAATTCAAAGTGGCAAAGTACAGTAAGAAAGATTTCAGAAATAATTTCTAGAAATATGTTTTATCAATGAGGCCCATTGTTTATAAATCAAACAAATGTCTGTTTCAATACCAGATTTATCACCAAACATAGCTGCATTACTGTTTTCAAACAGGTTTCCAGTTTGCAAAACACTCCCCCATCTGCCATTGGTGAATCAAACAGATAGCCCCGCCCCTTAACTCAAATTATAGAATGAGTCAGAACCTGTTCAAACAAACGGATCAAAAGAGTCAGTTTTTCTCTCTTTAGGACGTCAAACTACCAATGATTTACAATTGCTCTGGATATTAAACTGACACTAAAAATTAGATTATCTGAACATCACACACAGTACTTTTACCAGTATTAATGCATTTATTATGGTAAATTACTATGTGTTTGTGAAATATAAATTCTTCAACATGCAGTCGCAGCTGTATTCGTCTTTTGTTCACACACTCAAACACACACACAGAAAGAAAGAGGAAAACTCAGTAGCGTCTGTATAAACTAAAGTAACTTCCACTAAACTCAAAATGACTCTGAGCGACAAATTGGCATGGACATTATTACATTTATTTTTTATCAAGTTTAAAGTGCATCTTTTTCCTCATTTTCCGTAACTATCACGAGAGACGGTAAGATACAGATAGGAGGAGATGGGCAGATGGATGTATGGATGGCACAGATGTAATCACATGTGATTGAGATCAGCGCTTTTGAGTTAAGAGAGTCAGAGAGTGATCTGCTTATTCCATTTCTGATCTGCGCTACAGACATAAGGAAAAATCATATTTGGCTCCCGAGCAACGTAATAAGCAGCACTTAAGATGGACAACATATTTATTTATTATCATGAATGTGTCCATGGCAGACTGAGTCAATCTCCCAGGCTTCCGTCTGATAAACTACACAGGAATCACCACAGGCACCAAAGCCTTTTCACTTTACAAGAGCTGCTTTTTATGATCTACTTCATCTTAAATGGATAAATGCAGAAAAAGATGGACAAAAAAGCTAGAGAAATAATAACAATCATTGTTTCCAGTCTGATAGATAGCAGCTAAGTTCCCCAGGCTTTCCAGTAAAACCAACTAAAAAAAAAAAAAAAAAAGTCGAGGAACAATGGACTGAGAAACATATTTCTGTCATTCTCATTGATTTATGTCTGTGGTGATGTGATGATGTAATGTTGTGTTTTGGTGGTAATGGGAGGCATGCTGGTGTTTTAATGGTATAATTGTCTGATGTGAGATGCTATGATGTTGTTTAATGCTGGAAACTTGTGATGGTGTTTTGATAGTGATAGACTGGGCGATATGGCAAAAAAAAAAACTAAAAATTTTTTTCAGAAGGTTTGACAGATTCTCATTTTTTTATGATTTTTAACTATAGCCAACTTAAAAATGTAGCTACATGATTTAAGTAACTTTTTCTTTATTAACCCTAAAGAAAATTCTATTCCAAGTGCACCACACATGAAGTTGTCAACATGATGTAAATGTTAAATATATTTGCAGAAAATATGCATGAACTACACCTACGTCTTATACAAATTTGTAATATGCATATTAAATAAGAAATAATAAATGCTTTTAAAAAATCTAAAAAGTCAAGGTATTGAAATTCAAAATGACTGAAGGTTAATGTTCTGTAAAAACAATGAACAGCAGCTTTCAGTCTGTCACCATGATGAAAACATGAAGTATCAGACAATAGTCTCAAACAGTAGTAGTTATTCACAGCTTTTTATTCGATTGCACTGCTTTTCCATTGTTTTTTTCTCTGTAAACATGGACGTGTTTGACTGTTGCAAGCGCATCTCTTGCAGCGCCTCATGCATGAAACGCCATTAAAAAATGTGGCGCTCAAGTTAAAAGAAGTTCACTCCTATCTCCTTGCATGTTTTTTTCTATTTCACTGCCTGCATTGCATCTTTGTCAACACAAAAGCGCATTCTGTGTGAACACACCTAACGATATAAGCGGTTAATCACGTGTGCTGACATACAATTGGATCATTCTTTTCTCTTTACTGTTAAGTGTCTAATTATAATGTTTGGTAATATTCTTATTCAAAATCGTGATGCCTCGACTTCTAAAAAATAAAATTGCCCAGCCCTAGTGATGGGACACATGATGTTATGATGGTATTGTCATAGTGTACTGATGATGTGGTGCTGAGGCGTATGATTGTGTTGTGATGGTGATAATATGATAATATTATGATGGTGATGAGATTTTATAATTGTGAGGGTGTCATGAAATTTAATGGTGTTAAGTGATGATAATCCTAGGTACATGTATTGTGATAGTATATTAGCAATATACTGCAATATGTGACATTGGTGATGTGACTGTAACTGTGATGGTGTCATAATATAATGTGATGGTGTTATGTGGTGATAATGCTGGCATCTTGTGATAGTGATAGAATAACATGGTGATGTTATTGTGATATTGTACTGGTGATGTAATCACATGCTGATGAAGTCATGATGATGTGTTGGTGATGTGATTTAGCAATTTATGAAAAAGTTTTGTGCATGATTGTGTTGTAACAGTGATTGTATAGTGATGTAATGCTATGTGGTTATAACGCTGAGAGCTTGTGACAGTGATAACATGGTACTGTCTTCTTAATAGAGTATCAATGTAATTGAGTGATGATGAAGTCATGATGTCGTAGTGTATGTTATGTGATACTGTAACTGTGATGGAGTCAAGTGGTGATAATGCTGGGATCTTGTGACCAACAGGAATAGGGGAGAGCGGGGCACAACCTAACACTTTTTGAATTTCGCGATTTATGTAAATCCACTTGGGGTTCAGAGTACAATTTTTATCCACAGTATTTTCACACTTGTCTAGTACAAATATATCGCTTTGTTTCATATTTACAGTGTATACTTTTTTCGTTATTAACCTAAAAGAAAGGAAGTGAAACGTGACAACATGCCCCGTAGGTGGGGTACATTGTAACATCTGAGGGGCACGTTGTAACACGAACATATAACACCTTAAAATGTTATCTGATCGAATGAAAAAAATATACACAACAAACTAAAATATTTTGTCAATAAAATACATGTGTTAACTTTTTCAAATGAAGTAATGACGTTTAAAAAAAAATAATAATAATCGAATTTTGGAATTTTGACAATGAACACATCACAACCATGCTTGAAATGGCCCTGATCGCAACACACAGCTGTACAGTAGTTCAAAACAATGTGGGCAAATAAATGAAACACATTTAGACATTCAGAAAAACACTCCTCTCCCTCCAAACACAGCTCTCATAGAACACGACACACATAAACCAGCCAAAATGCTTTACATTTCTTAAAATAATAACATCTGAACATTAAACATTGCTTGTCAGCCTTTATTCACCTGTTTCTTGTGGTTTCTTATCAAAATCCTTATAGTGTAAATTGTACAGCGGGGCATATTGTCACACAGTGTTACAACGTTCCCCATCTGCGCCACTGGAGTTTAAAACAGGAAGATTAAAATAATAGCAGTTTTGTCTAATTTTAATTAAATACTAAAAACTGAAATGAAAAGTTTACTTCAGCCAGAAATGTACTTTTACTATGGTAAAATAAATATTCAGCGATATCTTCAAAATGCTTTTGAATTTTGGCGCTCTTTTTTCTCTGCATAGTGTTGCTAGGGCAACTAGTAAATACCATAAATTTGGTTATGCTGGCATGTGTGGAAATATTTGAACCACGTGTGTTACAATTAACCCCGCGTTAGGTTGTGCCCCGCTCACCCCTAGATGGTGTTGTTATCCTGTTATCGTGGTAGTGTATTGGTGATTTAATTGAGTGATGATAAAGTCATGGTGATGTGGTGTACGATTGTGCTATGGCAGTGATGGTATGGTGGTGTTGTGATGGTGATGTGGCTCTGTAAATGAGATGTTGTCTTGATGGAATGTGATGGTGTCATTGGGTGGTAATGTTGGGATCTTGTGATGGTGATAATTACACAGTGATGTCAACATGCTATTGTGACAGTGTGTTGGCGATGTAATCATGAATTCATAGTTCTGTGGTGTAAAAGTAATGGTATGGTGATGTTGTGATGGTAATGTCATTCTGTAAATGTGATTGTGTCATGATGGAATGTGATGGTGTTAAGTGATGATAATGCTGGGATCTCATTATAGTTATTGGATAACATGGAAATGTTGTGATAGTGTATTGGTGATGTAATGATGTGGTCATGAAGACAATGTGCTGTGGTATATGATTGTGTTGTAATAGTGATGGTATGGTGATGTTGTGATGGAGATGTGATTCTATAATTGTGATGGTGTCATGATGGAATGTGATAGTGTGAAGTGCTGGTAATACTGGACTCTTGTGATAGTGATAAATTATAACATGGAGATGTTATGATGTAACTGTGATAGTGTATTGGTAATGTAACCTTGTGGTTTTGAAGTCTGTGTTCTGAGGTGCATGATTGTGTTGTGATAGTGATTCTGTAATTGTGATTGTGTCATGATAGAATGTGTTAATGTAAAGTAATGATAATGCCGGAACCTTGTGATAGTGATAAAGGATAACATGGAGATGTTATGATTTTATTGTGATAGTGTATTGGTCGTGTGATCTTGTGGTTATGAAGTCAGTGCTCTGTGATTGTGTTGTGATAGTGATGGTATGGTAATGTTGTGATGGTGATTCTGTAATTATCATTGTGTTAATGAGGGATCTTGTAAAGTCAAAGTATGGTGGTGTTGTGATGGTGATGTAGTTGTGATGTTATGGTGGTGTTGTGATGGTGATGTAGTTGTGATGTTATGGTGGTGTTGTGATGGTCTGATAACAGTCTGACTGTTGCAGTGACAGAGAATAATGAAGATGTGTCATATCAAGACAATGTGATTGCAGCAGTTGTAATTTTTGGGAGATTATGTGATTGTAAAGACGCTCAAGAAACACAGAGCAAATGCGGCCCCTCAGGACCCCTACAGATGGATTCCTACATATTTAACGTTGAAAACCTTTGCTGCTCATCTCTCTCCACACTATATGACTCTCAGAGACTCTTCAATGCATATTTAGTGATCAGGAACAAACAGACAATAAAAATATACATAATAAAGAATACAAGTATTTGATTTAGTAGTGGAGCGAACACACACACACACACACACACACACACACACACACACACACACACACACACACACACACACACACACACAGTGAAACAATTATAAGGAATCTGACTTATGTGAGGTTGGATGAGTTCAGATTTGCATGCATGACAACAGAAGAGCAGCAGCCGTAGCTGCGAGGAAGAAACCTGCGACACACACACACACACACACACACACACACACACACACACACACTGCAGATGGTTCACTTGTGTTTCAGTTACAGTGGCCTTACAAATGCATTAACTGTTGTCTTTAGCAAAATACCATCAGGGAGGAAAAGCAGTAATTAAGTGTGTTCTTGTTCTCACTCAGAGCATTCAGAGCTTATTTTGACAGATATAATTGTTTTAAATTGTTAAAATAATACTTGTGCCTCTTTGCTTTGATGGGGGGAAGTACTTTGTGTGAATGAAAGCCGTGCACACTCACTCTAGTTCATTTAGAGAACCGCCACTGTTGTGTTTTGAGTAGACGAAGTCCTGTGGGGAGACAATTCATTTAACTGGTGCGAATAAAAGCACAGCGGGAGGAAATTCATCCACATTCATACAGCAGAACATGTAAGAACATGGATTTAAGGAGGAAAACACTGACACATCTCAGCAATGACACACTAAAATCTATTCAGATGGTACTTAGAAGTTTGTACAAATGGGCCTTTAGCTGTCATGCTGGATCAGATGGGTCAATCTCGTGAAAACTGTTTCAGTTAAAGAAATACACTATATATCTCTCAATTATTTTATGCATCACAAAAATAAGGGTTGTGATGTTACTTTCATGACAATTAAGCACATCATCAAGTCATGAACTGTCATGCACCATTATTGTTTGAGTTTTAAGTATTATTCTCAATAGTGATTTCCTTACTGTAATAAAGTAGTTAATTGTGCTACAATAAAAAAAAAATACTGCAATACAATGATTGTTTTTTATTAAAAAGAAAAACAAATTCTACAATGATGTATATGTACTTCACACATTGCATTTTCAGAAAAAAATTCTTACTGGTCCTAAAATAGTCCCTTTTTAATGCATGTTATCTTCTATGTCATGTGTGTGTTTCAGGCTCCTGTATTAATTGTGGTCTGACAGTAGATGGTGCTGTGGTTTCCTGTCCACTTCAACCACAAAAGCAT